>NW_028114133.1:0-124140 GCF_964289735.1 Phaethon aethereus | reverse complement strand
GCACCACGAACTCAGCCCAGCAGTCGGTAGGTGCCAGCTTTACGTGGGCGTCCCCACGGAGGCAACGGTGGCCTTGCCGTACACCGGCCCACTGCCCTTTGGGAAATCCCGGTATTTATACATTTGCAGAGGAACGAGTTTCGACACACGTGGCCAGCGAGTGTCAGAACACGCCTTGGTTGCCACCTTTCAACACAGAGAGCCTATGGCATACGCGCCCGCTGGCCAGACGTGCTGCACGTGCCCCAGCCACCCTGTCTGTTGGTTCGTAGGCTTTGTTCACGCGGCATATTACCATAATCCAGCAGTCACATATCAACCATGCTCAAGCCAATAGCAGAATGTTACAAGGCAAACAAAATTGTGAATTGTGCTTTATATTCCTCCGTTACTGCATGCCTTCCCCATCCTCCCCTAACCTTGATCAACTTTCTTATCTCTTGGGCTGTTTTCTCTCACCCAGCATAGTATCTGTTTCTTACCCAGCCATCCATTTTCTGATATTCTAACTGCAGTTTTCTCACAGGCCAAAATTCCATCTGTTAACCCCTCCGTATGTATACGATAATTGGCGATAATTTCCATTTCTGCCGACAAGCTAACTATTGCTTTTTCTAGCTGAGATAAACGTCTGAGTCCCAAACAGGATTCCAATTGAAGTTTACAATGTATTACATTATATACATTAACCACTCTGCTAGACTTAGGCTTGCGGTCATACAAGGATACGTAGGACAGAAGGTTACACTTCATCACACGAATCAGATGAACATATTTCACATAGCTGTACTACTCCTCGTGATGGGAAAAGCGCCCGTACAAAGCTATGATAACCTTTATTATATCTCACCAAGGGATTTGTAGTTATAGAGTGCTTTGCCCTAAAAGCTTTCCATGTTCCTCTAATGATACCGCTAATTTCAGTCTGATTAATTATCTGTGTTATAAATGATTTAGTCCCAAACAGGATTCCAATTCAAATGTACAATTTATTAAGCGAATAGAGGCAAGCAAACAGCGCTGGGTGCGCCGGGAGTCTCCGCTCCAGCAAGACGCACGCGGTACAGCTCCTGTTCCTGGTTTATATCCTGTCCGTTAATACATATTCATGAACAGGCGTGTCTTCTTTGGCGCATGCCCTCTTCTCCTTCTAGGATCTTCTCGAATCTTCCTCAGCGTGATCCTGTTCGCTAATACATTTTCATGAATAGGCGTGTCTGCTAATACATATTAATGAACAGGCGTGTCTTCTTCAGCGCGTACCCTCTTCTCCTGCTAGAGTCTTCTTGAATCTTCCTCGGCGTGCCCCCAGGATGACCCCAAACCGTATGCATGCACTTTCTTTACACAATACTATGCGGTCAGTGGTCAAACTGGTTTGAGCTGATATACCAGCCAAGTAGTTTAACTTTCTCCTGTAAAATACCCCTTTTTATGGTGCAGGAGAAATCCATAAAAGTCCAGAAGGTTACACTTCATCACACGAATCAGATGAACATATTTCACAATCCCCCATCTTTTTCTTTATAGTATTGATTCGTGTTTTCGTTTCCAACTGAGTACTGCAGATATCTGCATTCCTTGTATAACCGAGTAGATTAATCTAGTAACAATTCCCCACATATCCCCAATACAACTATCCCGATTTTAGTAAGCCAATCACCACCCATAAAATCTCCCCAAAATCCTCCTAGATTGATTCCATTCCAAGTTTATCTCTCAGGAGGCCATTCGTTATACACCTGGACTCCTAGTCGCTCTCCCTAATTTATGGGTAACAGGAAAAAACTAGGTTTTATTGTTGATTACACGTACGGGCTGTACAATTAGAAAAGGTCCTCAGTTTTCCCATTTTTCTGGGGTAAACCCCAGCTGGACTTGTTCCAATATTGACTACAGTTATTTGCCGTAGTCAGAGTCAAGGAACTCACCCCAAGTAGAACTAGAAGAGGTCCGGTCAGGGCCATAGTGGTCGGCGGTCACAGCCCAAAGGGGTTGCAGCCCTTGGCAGACCCTTTTTAAGCCGCAACACCAGTTCCCCTCCGGTCTTGCCCTCTTCCTTCCTTTAAGGGGGTGCTTTCTTAGTACCCAAATTAATTGAGCACTGCTTGTGAAGGCCAGAGCTTTGCTAGATCAGTGGTTTGTCCAGACCTGAGCACTTGCCCGAGCCTGGCGATCCTCTTTATTTGCAAGGCTTTATGGCTACAGAAAACTGCCAGTTAGCCTGCAGTTCTTACAAATAAACACCACCTTCTACACCAAGGACAAATTCTAGTTCCAGCTCCTTTTTCCTGTTCTTCTTTTGCCAACAACTCCTTCCGATTATACTCGTTTGGAGTACCCATTGTTGTTTCCTATTACCCTTTCCCATTGTTTTCCAAACTTGGGGATTACTTACATTGCTCTCCATAGCTTCCCATGGCCATCGTTCACCTCGATTTGTTCCACCACAAACGTAACAATTAGTTATATTCAATGACTTAGCAATGTTTTCAGCAAGATTTACAAGTAGATTTTTAGCAACTGTGGGAATTTCATGTTTCACTCCTGTTTCTATTACAGGAGTAGCCGCAATTCCCACAGCAATTTAGTCAGATGTGACCTTCCACTCCTTCCCTGGACCTTTCACTCGCGACACATGTGTCCATCCTTTTTCAGCAGTTCTCACAGCTGTTTCTGTAGTGAATAAAACAAGGAAAGGTCCTTCCCAGAGGGGAGATAGGTTTCCTTCTTTCCATGTTTTTATCAGAATTTTATCTCCTGGTTCTAACTGATGAATTGCAAATCCTAAAGGTGGTGTTTGGGCCACCATCCCAATCTCTCTTCATTCTTTTAATCTTTTTCCAATGGTAATTATATCTTGTTGGATACTATGATCCTCAATTACATTGTTCCCCAGAGGCATTCCTTGAAAATAAGGCATGCCATAGAACATTTCATATGGCGATATTCCAGTCTCACTGTATGTTTTCGTTAAGTGCCAATGGTAAACATTTCGTCCAGGGCATTTGTGTCTCAATCATTAATTTAGCCAATTGTTGTTTTATTGTTTGATTCATTCTTTCTACCTTCCCCGAGCTTTGTGGGTGCCACGGAGTGTGGTATTCCCACTGAATACCTAATGATTGACATAATAGTTTTATTATTTTAGAAGTAAAGTGTGTGCCCTGGTCAGAATCAATGTACTGGATTATCCCATATCTAGGTATCAAATGTTCCAATAAAATTTTTACCACCATCTGTGCCATAGCTCGTGCTACAGGGTACGCTTCTACCCACTGTGTTAAATGATCTACTATTACCAATAAATATTTTATCCTCCCTACCTTAGGCAATTCAGTGAAATGGACTTGTACTTTCTCAAAAGGTCTGTAAGCTGTTTTTCTCCCTCCCGTGGCTGCTTGTCGAAACACTGTCTTATTTACCTTTTGACAGGTTAAGCAACCTTGTGTAATTTGCTTTGCTATTTCAAAAATTCCAATACCACCAAATTGTTTAAGAAAATGATCACTTAACGCTTTTGTACCCCAATGTGTTTGCGCATGCAAACGTTCTAATATTCGCCTGGTGTAGGCTTTTGGCAGCATTTCTCGCCCATCGGGCAGTGCCCATTTTCCTTGTTCTAATTTAGCTCCTATTTTCTTCAATTTTGTTTGTCCTTCTGGGGTAAACTCCTTCTCTCTTTCCTCTCGTCCTTCTTTGCTGGTGTCCTCCTTTGTTTGTATGACATTAATTTTGGCAACTTTAGTCCTCAAGGCTGCTTCCTGGGCCTCTTTAGCTGCTAAGTTATTTCCTCTAGTTCGGTAATCACCAAAAGTCCCTTTTGGTGTCCCCTCACATGTACCACTGCTATCTCCTTTGGTTCTCTTAACGCCTTTAAAATTTTTACTATTAATTCTTGATGTATTAAATTCCTCCCGTGAGTATTAATCCAACCTCTTTCTTCCCAAATTTTTCCAAAAGTGTGGACCACCCCATATGCGTATTTAGAATCTGTAAATACAGTCCCGCTTCTTCCTTTTAATAATTCCAGGGCCCTACATAGGGCATACAGCTCACAAGCCTGAGCTGACCATGATGGACTAAGAGGTCCTGATTCCACAATTTCTAAGTCCTTATTAATTATTGCATATCCCGATTTTCTCTTCCCTTCTACCACTCGGGAGGAGCCATCTATAAACAGCGCTTCTCCATTTTACAACTCAGCATCTCTTAGATCTGGTCTCACCTTAGTCTGGGTCTCAATTACCTCTAAACAGTTATGTTGTAATTCCTCTGGTGGTTCTCCAAACAAAAATTGTGCTGGACTCTGAGCAGAAGTCACCCTCAGTTCTAAGTCAGGGGAGTCTATTAGTATTGCTTCATACTTTAGGGTCCGGCTGTCCGTTAACCATTTTTCCGCTTCTTGTTGTAAAACATTTCTGACATTGTGTGGGGTATACACTTTTAAAGGAGCACTAAAGGTAATCTTCCTAACTTCCTCTATTAATAATGCTGTAGCAACCAAAGCTTGGAGACAAGCAGGCCATGCTCTGCTTACTGGATCAAGTAACTTAGAACAATGCCCCATGGGTTTTTTGGATTCCTGCCCAGTCTTGAGTAAGAACTCCATATGCTGTCTGGCTTGATGTATTCACAAAGAGATAGAAAGGTTTTTCTAGATCTGGGAGGCTCAATACAGGTGCTTGTATTAATGCCCTTTTTACTTCCTCAAATCTCTGATCATCTTCAATAAACCACTTAAGTTGGTTATTAGTTAATTTTTCATATAAGAATTTTACTTTATCACTATAATTTTCAAGCCATGGTCTACAATATCCTACTAATCCCAGTATTTGCCTAATTTCCGTTTTAGTCTGTGGGGGTCTTAAGGATAGAATCCCAGATACCCTATCAGGATCTAACTTCTTCCTTCCCTTACTCAGCCAATGTCCTAAATATTTTACTTCTTGTTCTACAAACTGTAGCTTTGATCGGGACACCTTTAATCCCTTTTCCCCTGGAAAATTTAACAATTTAATGGTGGTTTTTCGGATCCCCTCTTCAGTTTCTCCTGCTACTAATGAATCGTCCACATATTGCAATAATTTTACCTCCTTAGGTATTGTGAAATCTTGTAGAATTGTTTCTAAAGTTTGTCCAAATAGATTTGGTGACTCCGTAAACCCTTGTGGTAACACAGTCCATCTTAATTGTTGTTTTTGTCCTGTTTCGGGGTCCTCCCACTCAAAGGCAAAATAATCTCTGGATGCCTCATCCAGAGGACAGGCCCAAAAAGCATCTTTCAAATCTATTACACTATACCAAGTATGTTTGGGAGATATATGACTCAATAAAGTATAAGGATTTGCCACCACAGGGAATTTAGTGATTTTTCGCTGATTTACAGCTCTTAAGTCCTGCACCATCCTGTATGACCCGTCCGGCTTTTTTACGGGAAGAATGGGCGTGTTACGAGGTGACATACATGGTTCTAGGGTTCCTTTTTCCAAAAGTCTGTCAACTACAGGTTTTAATCCTTTTCGACCCTCCATAGGTATAGGGTATAGCTTGATTCTAATTGGGCGGTGCGGATCTATTATTTGAACGCTTATGGGGTTCATTTTGTCTTTCCAGTTTCCCCTTCCTTATACCACACTGAGAGGTTAATAGCTTCTTCATCCTCTTGTGTTAAAGTGTATAATTTAATCTGCAATTTGTCCCCTTGACTCTGAATGCTCAAGTTTAACTTCAAAATCAAATCCCTTCCTAATAAATTGTATTCCGCTTCAGGGAGCAAAAGTAAATCATTAAGACAAATTTTCTTTTCTGTTTCTACTTCTACATCTTTCAATATATTTACTTTAAAAGGCTCTCCTTTTGCTCCTGCTACTGACACGTAACTCTTCCCTTTTTCTATTCCTTTTGGAAGTTTTTGAATGGTTGACTTTTCGGCCCCTGTATCCACTAAAAATAAAACTTCCTCTTTATGGGGACCAATCAATAATTTTATCAAGGGCTCTGTTGATGTTGAAGTCCCCAGAAGATAGAGCCCCCGACACCCCTAATCTTCTTTGAACATCTTCTCATCTTGTTCCCGCTGACGGCAGTTCTTCTGAACATGTCCCCTCTTGTTACAGTAGTAACAGACGGGAATTGTAAATCTTCCTCGATAAGGCTGTCCCCGGGGTGTCTGCTCTATTCTTTTTTCCCTTTTCTCTCCAGGAGTCGTCTTATTTTTCTGACTTTCCCTTACTGCTGCTACAAAAATTTTTGCTTTTGCTTTTTGTTTTTCTTCGTCCCTCCTAACATAGACTTTCTGGGCTTCTCTAAGTAACTCCTCTAATCCTCTTTCTTGCCAATCCTCCAATTTTTCTAATTTCCTTCTTATATCCCCCCAGGATTTAGCTACAAATTGTGTTCTAAGGAGTGCGGTCCCAGCCACTGTATTCGGATCAATTCCAGAATACATTGGTAGGTTTTTCCTCAACCTCTCCAACCATTCTGTTGGAGATTCGTCTTTCCCTTGTTGTTCATTAAATGCTTTAGTAATGTTTTGCCCTCGGGGAACCGCTTCCCTTATTCCCTGTATGATTAACGTTCTCAAATCCCTCATATTTTGTCTTCCTGGGGGTTGTTGATGATTCCAGTGGGGATCCACATTTGGCCATTTCTGATCTCCCGGGGGTCCTGCCTGACTCTGTCTTTCCCAAATTCTCATTCCAGCTTGTCTAATCATTCCCCTTTCCTCAACAGTGAATAGGATCCCTAAAATGGACTGTATTTCTTCCCAGGTATAAGTATTGGGGCCTAGGAATTGGTCCAATTTTTCAGCTACTCCGAGGGGATCATCTAATAGGGTCCCCATTTCTTTCTGGAAATTTCTCACGTCTGTGGTATTTAACGGGACTGCCACAAACCCCATGCCTCCCTGATTGCCTCCGAGGGGTACTTCTCGTAAGGGATATAGAGAAGCTCCCTCAGATACAGCAGTCCTACTTCTCGTACATGCAGCCGGAGGTCGATCTAATTCCGGTGCTGTTGGTGGTGGAGATAGGGGCAACGGTGGTACAGAGAGAGGTACTACGGCCACCGGAGGGGGAGCCGCCGCCGGAGATGGATTATTAGAACATGGAGGCGGTAGGTTATCCAGTGGCTCCCATTTATCATCTTTTTCCTTTTCACTTTTCCCCTCTTCTTCTTCCTCAAACTTTTCATCTGTTTTTAATGTAAGTATTGAGGCTGGAAAAGAACGTAAAGTTCTGTCCCATAATCCTGCATAATCACTTTCCTCCTGACTAAAAGGTTCCTTTGAATTAACATATATATTTAAGGCCTGGCAGACCCAGTCTTCAAAAGATCCAAAAGCGGGCCAAAAGACATGTGGTCTCAAACGTTCTTTTGGCCATTCTACCATACAATATTGAACTAATTTTAATTTACTTTTTCCTTTTCTGGGGCCCCTATCATTCCAATTTTCAATCATTATTCCTAGTGGACTCTCCGGAGGTATTTCTAGTAATTCGCTCCCTTTCTTGTGGTCCTGGGGTCTCGATTTCGTCTGACCCATCTAGGAATTTTTACTGTGGCAATTCCTACAGCCCTTGGCTACCAGTAAGAGTGTCTTGCAGGGGGTTTAGGACCTATCACCCACCCACGAATCCTATAAGAATCACTTCGGTCCTTCACCGGCCAAGTCCCTCGCGGGAGATTGGAACCGCGGTTAGAAGACCTCCACAATCGCTTCGGAACGAGGTTCCGTCTCAGTCACACTCTTACACACACAGGCAACCGAATCCCACCCAACCGAACGGTATACACCTTAAATACTTACGACTCCGTCGTCTTCGTTCGGATCTTCGCGCGCAGAATTACGGGCAAAATAAACTGCTGCAGCCGGCAAGGGAGCTCATAAAAAATCAAATTCTTTGCTTGCCCCTATTCAGGTTCAGGATGGCGTTAGTCCCGACCCGACCCGATCAGGAGCCACCAAAAGGTGGGGCGCCCCTCCTAGATCAAGTCAGAATTCAGGAACCAAGACCATCCCGGACGAGCCCCCAATTGTTATAAATGATTTCGTCCCAAACACGATTCCAATTCAAATTTACAATTTATTAAGCGAATAGAGGCAAGCAAACAGCGCTGGGTGCGCCGGGAGTCTCTGCTCCACCAAGACGCACGCGGTTCAGCTCCTGTTCCTGGTTTATAACCTGTCCGTTAATACATATTCATGAACAGGCGTGTCTTCTTCGGCGCATGCCCTCTTTTCCTGCTAGAGTCTTCTCGAATCTTCCTCGGCGTGCCCCCAGGATGACCCCAAACCTTATGCATGCACTTCCTTTACACAATACTATGCGGTCAGTGGTCAAACTGGTTTGAGCTGATATACCAGCCAAGTAGTTTAACCTTCTCCTGTAAAATACCCCTTTTTATGGTGCAGGAGAAATCCATAAAAGTCCAGAAGATTACACTTCATCACACGAATCAGATGAACATATTTCACACCTCTAAGTATGGATCTGCATGTGGCCCACAATCTAGTAATGTTTCTTGCATATGGACCACCCCTGATCATAAAAGACGTTTTAAACAATGGGTGAAGAGACCCCATTATACCATGTCATTGGAACCAGACAGGCTATGGAATTGTATAAACAAGATAAATTGTTACAATATGGATGATTATCTATGGATACCGTTTGCCTCAGACCTCCATCACGCCTTAAGAAGTATATGCCTGTGCCACAATTACAGTGCTCCAATCCCTAGCTTACAGACAGCATGTCAGATAGAATCCTCTAAACACATGGCTAGTAAATGTAGGATTCCTTCCCAACATTATAAAAAACGGATGCAAGACTCATGAGCCAGTAGTAAAGAGCACAAGTACCACTCTAATGTATCCTGCACTGCTTGAGACCGTATGGGTATGTTCTAATGAAGAGATATCAGATTACAGTCAACCCTATTGGGATGGGTTAGAATGCACTTTAGGAATTCCACAAGTTTATCTCCCATAATAGCTTTTAATCATACTCAGGAGTCATTCACTGTAGTCATTAATGAAACCAAGAGGGTACAGAACAAAGAGAAATGTATTGCCCTCCGTGTCACGGCCAAGCTATTATACAGCAGGGATGAGAGTAAGCTTAGCAATGGGATTGTTTTGGACTTCTTTGGCTGTGATAATTGAAAATTGATTATATCTAGAATATCTACCATGGCAAGGAGAGACTCTAGCTAATTGTATGCAGCCAGCCAGCAAGGCTAAGCAACACCCAGCTTGTACCCACGAGCAGCCTCACAGATGACTTTAGAAAATCAATTAGCATTGAATATGGTACTACTAAAGGAGAACAGCGTTTGTGGATGGCTGAATAACACCTATCCTGGCAAAACCTGCTGTCAATTCCAAATGTGTCCGCTACTCTGCATCAAGCTAGAGATGAAATGCAAAAAACTGTGGACCAAACCCATGAGCTCAATGAGAAGATGAAACCAAGCAACTGGCAATGAACGAGGTGGATTTAAAATATTTTCAGTTGGCTCAGATTAAAAGTTAGTGGATGGGATCATAGTCTAACCCAGTATGTATTAATGTTTATCATAATTGTTATTGTTATTGTCCGTATTTGATTGTCACGTGTGAAATCTATGATAACTAGAGCTGTAACCATGCGTGTTAAGAGGATCCACATCTATGATCCTGAATACATCCCTTTAATACCATCCCCTATTATAAATTGCGACAAGCGAGGGAAGGCAAGCAGTCGACTCAATATGAGTGATAAGGCAAGCTTCAACTTTATTGCAAAACCTTACACATATTTATACACTAAGTTCTACCTTATGCATACTTGTCTTACAATCATTGGCTTAGCCCTAAAGATTGCATTATCATACTCCTCCTACTTGCGGTTACTGCTACGTGGTCCGGGTTCCACCCTGTTTTTCTTATACAGTGCTGCTTCTTAGCTGTTTACCACAGCTCCTTCTCCTCAAGGCCGAGCCCTGCAGATGTCCAGCTGTTTACCAGCTTCTCAATGCTGCAGCTCCTTCTCCTTAAGGTCGAGCCGTGCAGAGTGATCAAAACATCTCCCCCTTTTTGTTTTTGTATAAACAAAACCTGATGGATCATTCGCAACCCGAGGACTGTGAGAAAGATGGACCCTCTGTACATTCTTGTATCGTCCTGTGCCACGAACTCAGCCCAGCAGTCGGTAGGTGCCAGCTTTACGTGGGCGTCCCCACGGAGGCAACGGTGGCCTTGCCGTACACCGGCCCACTGCCCTTCAGGAAATCCCGGTATTACACATTTGTAGAGGAACGAGTTTCGACACACGTGGCCAGCGAGTGTCAGAACTCACCTCAGTTGTCACCTTTTAACACAGGGAGCCTATGGCGTATGCGCCCGCTGGCCAGACGTGCTGCACGCGCCACAGCCCTCCCGTCTATTGGTTCGTAGGCTTTGTTCACACGGCATTTTTTCATAAATCGGCAGTCACATATCAACTTATGCTTAAGTCAATAGCAGAATATTACAAAGCAAAACAAATCTAGCTGTACTACTTCTAGTGATATAAACTACTCCTAGTGATAGAAAAAAGGTACTTGTATAAGGGTATGAAGACCAATATTATATCTTACCAAAGCATTTGTAGTTAGAGAACACTTTGCCTCAAAAGCTTTCCACGTTCATCTCATGATACCGCAAATTTCAGTGTGATTTACCCCTACTTTTTCTTTTGACTGAGGTGGCATCCAGATTGCGATGACACCTGATAGTGTCATGATGTGTCCAACGATGACGATGGCGACTGCCGCACCCATGGCCTCACCCACTTCGAGGCACCTGCAAAGTGGGTAAAACCATGGGTAAAACCATGGGTAAAACAGCCACCACCGTCAACCTCGTCCCCTGGTTAGCAGTTGAAAAGGTCCTTTCTCCTTCCTCAAATAATTTAGCACATATAAGGCTTTATTCAAACGTTCTTAGGGTAATGTGGTAGCCTCTCCCCCTTTTTGTTTTGAGCGTGATTATCTAACAAAGCTCATTCATTGGGTGTGTAAGATACTTGTTGGAGTTATTCGCTAGCCAAGCATTCTTTACTACCTTTTGAACCATTCCTTGTAGACAATGCAATAAACATGGTACAATAAGCATTAGTATTAAGATAACAAGTACTATAACAACTGCCCCTTTTATTAAGTCTTGTAACCATCCACTTAGGCCCAAACTTGACAGCTATGATTCGAGGTTTAGTGAACTTGTCTGTAACCTGTCTGTTAAGTCCTTCAGTTTTTGTAATTGTTGAGTTACCGACTGTGATGTATCTGTTAAATTCATACAACACATGCCATCAAACTCCTCACACCCGTGCCCTTGGGCCAAAAGTAGGAAGTCGATAGCTGCCCTATTTTGCAATGTCGCATGCCTTATTGAGTCAGTTTCCATTAACAAAGCACTGAGTGTTGCAGAAGTAGCATTGGTTTGTTTCGCTAGCCAACATCCCAATTTATTTAAAGTGGTTAAGCCTTGGGCAGCAGCGACCCCAGGGGCAAGGAAAGAGGTTAGTATGGTTTTGTCCGCAGTCCAAAAATCCAGTTGGTCATTGCACTCTTCCTGATATTTTCAAATCTGTCATCTTATTCTATGCCGTGGGGTAAGGTTCAATATCATAGAAGTGTTGGGAGTTAACAATGTTAGGTGCCCCAATGTGTAAGGACCACCTCTCAAACGGGAGGGAACACCGTGCCATGCACGATCACCACAAATCAAGAATATTCCTTTAGGGAGTCTCATTGGGACAATAGTAGAGCGCGAGATGTTGCTCGTTGTATAATTACACCAATTGGTAGCATTCTGAAAAATGGCTAACGTGGGGTTTACATCCTGTGACCTGGTATCGTCCTGTCCTGTATAATTAAAATATAAACAGGTAGGGGCTGTCATGCATCCTAAAATACCCAACTCCTGCGGTTCCAACAACTCCTGTGGTCCGTGTGTCATCCATCCGTCCCACTTATCCATAGCTGCAGAGGTGTTCGTTATTTTTTAAAAACAAGGTTAGGTCAGGGGTGGTCTTCTTTACCACCATTGTCGAATCATAGTCCCCTAAGGGCAGACCAACTAAGCATGTTGTAAACAGATTCTCAGCAGTGGATATAGATAAGCAAAGGTGGCCTTGGCCCGTTTGATTAGCTAGTGTAACCCAGATATTTTTTCTTGGTTGAACGGAAAACCACGCCTGAACCTGGCATATCAAACACGTGACTATCAGACTCACGAACAACGGGGTTTGCGTCCTGCGTCGGTAAAGGCTGTCATCCCATTCACTGGGGTCTCCGATCACATAGGCATTTCTTCAAACTGCTGATTAGCCAACAGTGACAATAATCTATCGGACGGATAGCTATTTGTAACCTGTTCTAAAAAATCAGAGATTGCGATCTGAAACTCCAGAGAACTGGCTAACAACCAATCTAAGTACTTTTGAGATACAGGAACATAAATTATTACAGGTTCTAATCCAGATATTTCTACAATTCTTTGTCTTCCCTTAATAATGAGTTGTGCAAATAATTCATATCTGGTGACCACTATTTTTCTGGGTTGATAGGAGAGAAAAACCCATTCTAATACTTTCAAACTGTTTGCTGTATTTCCTAACTGTACGGTCAATCCTAGTGGATATTGCCGTTCCCCTCCTGAATTAACTATCATAAGCGAGATACTCTCAGTAGGTGAACATCTGTGAGCATAGGTTGTTGCTATCTTCTCAGTAATTTTCTGCAAAGCCTGGTGTTGATCCTCGTCCAGTTGACGTCGCTCTGGAGCCTCCACCGAAGACTCCAGGAGCGGCATCAATGGCCTCAGATCATCATTAGTAATTCCGCAAATATTGCGAACCCACTGTATATCCCCCATTAATTTTTGGACATCAGAAAGATTTTCTATTTTCGCCTTAATCTTTATTTTTTGTGGGTGGACCACTGCCCTGGTAATAATCCAGCTCAAATATTGCCATGGTTCCTTCTTTTGAATTTTTTTTGGTGCTATTTTTAAACCCCGTTTTCCTAAATAGTGCTCTAAGTGCTGTAAAATGTGGTCTGCATTCAATTGTGTCCCTGCTATTAATATATCAACTATATAATGATACGTTATTAAATCTGGATACTTTTTCCACACCGGTTCTAGAGCCCATGCCACAAATGTCTGACACATCGTAGGTGAATTTTGCATTCCTTGTGGTAACACTACCCAATGATACTTTTTGCTAGCTCTCCTTTATTTACCGATGGTACCATAAAGGCAAACTTCTCTGCATCCTCAGCTGCTAAGGGAATGGTAAAAAAGCAATTGAAATATACTCTTTGATTCCCTGCAAAAGAAATGATACATTTGTGACAATAATTACGACGACATAGAACAAACCCACAACACCGTTTTACAAATATGGCATATTGAAGTTCCTGCTCTTGAACGTCCGGGGAGAGCCGCTGAGACAGTCAACGAGCCGTCATTCCGCATACAAAAGAGTGAAAGCATCAGCTGGCGGTACGTCGGAGTTGACTGCGTCCGTGGGACGTGTGACAAGGTCTTCAGGTCTTACTGCCGGCCGTACCGACCTGGTCGGTACCCACTTCGCTCCGTCCCCTCCCTCTCTGCCAAAGTCTCTTGTCTCATGCCTCGCCAATGTTGGGCAGGGTCGGATCTTGACTTGGGGGAAGGATCATCCCAGGCAGCCCCCTCCTGTTGCGGCACGCACGGGTCAGGAGGCGGGGGCCAAGGAGGACTCGCCACCTCCGTTGGTTGCGTTAGCGGGGGCGGGGGGCGGGCGGGGTGGGGGGGGAGGCGGGCGGGGGTTGCTCGTTCTCACCATTCCCAGCTCGGCCTCCCTTCTCTCCCGGGGCTGTGGCAGCGGCAGCTGCTGCCGCTGTCCGCTCTGATTTTATCCCCTTTATAGAGTCTCTGACTAATCGCCAGGTTGTTAACACTTTCGCGGCCATATGATCCTCTTTAGAGGCTGCCTCAAACACCAATTTCCCTGCTTTCTCCCAGGTAGGTAACTCAAAAGCTGTTGCAGAGTCTGCTGCTAGCCCCTGGCTCTTCAAAACAGTCTCGAATAGCAATCGCCACGTTGTTGCTAGCTCCGCTGCTTGCCCATCTCCTTTCGAGACTCACCCCATTGATCTTTCACATGGGCACACAGGGGAACACTGAGTACATTGTTCTGGGCAATGTTGTCCCGTCTTGCCCTCACATACATCATCGTAGATCTGTTTCTCTGACTTATTTATGCAGCCGGTTTACTCGGTGCATCTGGCACCTCAGGAGGTGCAGTCAGAGTCGCTGAAGGTCCTGGACCCTCTGACTCAGTTAAAAAGGGATTGGTTGAAGACGGTTTAACAGCCTCCTCCATATCAGCTGCAGCTTTTCTCTCTGCCTTTAAGGCTTTTAATGTGGTTAACATCAACTTCCATGCCGTCACTAACTCTGCGGTGGTTTTATCTCCATTCCCAATATGTTCCTATAACATTTTTCCTATCTCCTCCCACGTCTCTGCCTTAAACGCCACGGACGCATCGGGGGGGTACCCTTTTTGGCACCAAATTAGAAGCCTTCTAAGTGTATATTCATCATATTTCAGTCCTCTCTTAGAGAGCATATGTGGCAGGAGTCTG
Source organism: Phaethon aethereus (assembly GCF_964289735.1). Lineage (NCBI taxonomy): Eukaryota > Metazoa > Chordata > Aves > Phaethontiformes > Phaethontidae > Phaethon > Phaethon aethereus. The sequence continues at coordinate 109,476 of NW_028114133.1, read as the reverse complement.
ACCATCGCCCCTTCTTCATGTGATGCGTTCTGCCTTTAGTTCTTTTAATGTCTCTAGGATCAACCTCCAGAGCGTCGTAAATTTTATACTGTCTTTGTTGCCTGTGCTATTCACTTTTCAGTTTTATATCTTTTCATGCAATTAATAACATCTCTCCAAGATTTCATTAATTTTTTTTGCTGATTTATCATCATCGATTACTAGATCCCACAATCAATCTCCATAAGAACGCCACTCGTCTACTTCAAACATACTTTCAGGGTCTTTAAAAGACCCTTTCGCTTTCCCTAACGTAATTAACCCAGCCAGATCTTTTAATTGGCTTACTCCCCGCTTTTCTAAAAAGCATTTTAAGATTTCGAACGCTACCTCTATTTCCATTGCGCGCTATGTTGACCTTCTTAATTATCCGGTCAATTATTTTTGCAGCCTTTTCCCATGGGTAGCCTTCTTTCGGACGGCGAACCCCTTCTTAATTATCCTGGGTTCAAGCACGGATCAGGCGCGCCGCGGCAGCGTCCGCCGATCTTCTGCTCCCTGGTCGCTGCTACCAGTGCTTCTCCGATCTCGCTGTCCGGTGAAAAACAAGGATGGGGTCCCTGTTCGGGCGCCACTTGCGACGAGTGAGGGAAGGCAAGCAGTCGACTCAATATGAGTGATAAGGCAAGCTTCAACTTTATTGCAAAACCTTACACATATTTATACACTAAGTTCTACCTTATGCATACTTGTCTTACAATCATTGGCTTAGCCCTAAAGATTGCATTATCATACTCCTCCTACTTGCGGTTACTGCTACGTGGTCCGGGTTCCATCCTGTTTTTCTTATACAGTGCTGCTTCTTAGCTGTTTACCACAGCTCCTTCTCCTCAAGGCCGAGCCCTGCAGATGTCCAGCTGTTTACCAGCTTCCCAATGCCACAGCTCCCTCTTCTCAAGGCCGAGCCGTGCAGATATCTAGCTGTTTACCAGCTTCTCAATGCTGCAGCTCCTTCTCCTTAAGGTCGAGCCGTGCAGAGTGATCCCAACAATAAATTACCAACCAACAAGAGAGGATGAAAACACAGGAAGGAGATGAATGCCTCGACCCACCTAAATACAAATTACACAATGTTCCTCTCAGTGAGTTGTGACTAAGGTCACAGGGTGGATAATGTGGGAAACCACTGTGGGTCTGTAGGGAGTAGCAGGGTTTGACTGGAGCAACACGCTCCTCTTCAAAAGCAACCCTGATGGGTTGCAGTCAGACAGTCTCATAACTGACTATTGTTGAGTGATGTCTGGGATGAGGCGAAAGCCTTGCAGCCTGATGTTCTACGGCAAGGCCACAAAGACCTCCATCAAACGTGAGTAAGCTGACCATTATTAATAACTGAAATTCTTATTAACTTTTCATTCCTATTGATCGATGCTATTTGAGTTATATAGTATCTATCGGTCTACAACAAATAAATGAATAAAAAATTAATGAACTGATTAAGTTTTTATTAATCAAATTAGTCTAAATCAATCATTAATAATTACTTATTAATAACAGTCGTTACCTATTAAGATCGATTATTTTATTTATTAGTATTTTGTGGTACTGCATTAACACTACTGTCCTCCAGTTACTTATCATGTATTTTTTTTTCTTTATCATCACTCTGATTTACTGTTGTAATTATCTACTATCAATTCATCATTATTAATTATCATTAATTACACGTGCTACACGACGGCTCTGTTCCTCACCTAGAACTTGTTATCAGTAAAGTAGTTCCTTATTAACGTGATCTTAATCCACTGGATGTTAATTCCAGTAAATATTAATCTGTATTGCTCTATCGCTAATCATTACTTCGTATATTAATTACCGGTTAATGAATTATTTATTACATTCATTAACCATAGGTCGGTGTATGTTAATCCATCAAGAATTAGCAGAGAGTGCCAGATCAGCATTTGTCCTAAACCTGCTCTCCCCACTCCCTCCTCCCAAACCGCCCGCCTGCCCTCACCCCGGAGAGTTCTGTGTCAAGACACCCACACGCACCCTGCACACCCCCCGTTTCTTTTTGATTGTCATTTTTTTAGCTATTTATTTATCTAGCCTCCCTCCCCCTAACCTTTTCTTACTCTTCTCTCTCACCACCGGGGACCGGGGACCGGGGACCAGGCAGAGGCGGCGGTGCCCAGCCCCAGCCGCCCGCCCTCCCCACCCCACCGCAGCGAGCCCCATTGCTACAAGGCCGCCAGAAGTTAATCTGCTTATGTGTAAACGTGGTGGCAGCTGAGGTATGTTTAAGAATACTGGTAAGTGTTGCTAGAAACCTACAAATATTTTCCGGGTGTTAACCGCGGGGTGCCAGCTTTGTGGGCCTACCACCCAGCACCCAGCTCTGCGCAGGTCTGGAATAAACCGGTATCTCGTCTCGGTGTGTGAGACTGGCCTATCGCACGCCGGGAAACGAAACCGCCTTTTCGGACACCACCATCAGCAAAGCAGCGACCCCGCTTTGCCTGAGGCTGCTGGGCCTGTCCTCTGGGCGCTGCTCACCACTGGAACGCATCCCGCTGGCGACGGACACGCCGACGGCCGCTAGCGAGAGGCGCGGCCCACCTCTCCGGCAGCCGGAGCCCGGCCTCGGGGACGCAGGTCTCTGCCCAGGCCGAGGCACGGGGCTGCTGCTTTCCCAGGGACGGCTTCAACCGGGAGCCGAGCCGAGCACATCGCCCGCAGGCGGACACCGAGGCGGGCCACAGCGCAGGCTGTAGCAGAGAAGGCGGCGTTGTCCACAGCGTTACCAGACTTTTTCGTTTCTTACTGCGTGCACACCCGCCACACACGCTCCCAAACCGGCCCCGGCACGAACCCCTCGCCCGCGGCCACACGCACACACGGAGACACCCCCCCTCCCCCTTCCGCCAGCAGTTTTGCCGGCCCGGGGAAGGAAGGAAGGCGGGAGACTTTAGGACCCCGCGGCGTCCCTGCCGCACCCGTGCCCCCCTCCCGCCTTTCGTCCTCAGTCCGTCGGTCGGCCAGTCCGTCGGTCAGTCACCCTGCTGAAGGTATGCGAGGCACAAAGCGGGGGTATTGTTTAGGCTCTGTCAGGAGTCAACGAGGCGCAAGCCTGAGGGAAGGAACAAGGCAACCGCAAAGGGAACGCAACTGCCGACCTTTGAGTGAACTATCCTAAGTAACATCTAATTAACATCGACTCGGCATAGCACAAGCCTACCCTCCGGTAGGGGAAGACCCCTACCCACAGAAGCCCCTTCCTCACGGGGCACGCGCAGTAAAAAAGGAGGACGCTGTCGCCATGGAGACGAGGCTTGCGGGAACCAACAGGCGCAAGGGCGCCTGCGCCAGCTCTCAAAAAAATAACGGTGACTTGTTGCTCGGAGCGTAGAAATATTTTCCCTGCGTTAACCGAGGCGCGCCAGCTTTGTGGGCCTACCACCGGCACCCAGCTCGGCGCAGGGGCGGAAGAAAAGCCGCCGTCTCGACTCCGTGTGTTTCCCGGCGCTCTGCGCACCGGGTGACGGAACCCGCGTTTGGCACAACAGCCCCGCTGCGCGCGGGCCGCCGCCGCCGCGCGGTGAAAACCAACGAACGCGAACGGCGGGGGAGGTGAAAAACGAAAAGAGAAAAAAAAACCCCAACCCAACCGACCCAAACAGAAACCTCCGAAAAGCGCCGCCATCCCCCCTCCCCCAGCCAGCCTCTGCGCCAGGCTCCCTCCCCCGCCGCCGCGCCGCCGGGGGGGCCGGTTGCCGGGCAGCGGGGCGCACGCGGCTGCAGCCCCCCTTGCCCCCCGCTGCTCCGGGGCGCCGGAGAGTCTGCGGCCGGGGGGGGCCGCACCCACCGGCCTGCGGGTCCGGAGCTGCAGCGCAGGGAGGGGGAGCGCGCGCGCGCGCGGGAGGGGGTGGCTGAGTGAGTCTGAGCGCGCGTGTGTCGCGGGGGGGGGCGGTGTCTGCAGGATCGCGGGCGCAGACTTTAATATATTTATTTTTAACAACGGCTTGTTTAGCCTGGGGAAGTGGAGGGTCAGGGCACTGCAGTGCTCAGTTTGGGATCCTTCCCTTAGAGTTGAATTCGACCCCGGGGCCGTAGGGGAAGTCGTCAAATTTGGTGACGGTATTTGACGGGTAGCTGGATTATACGGGGGAGGTAAGTGATCTAGGGGGTCCCAATCCTTCTTTTCCTTTTCTATGTGTTGCTCCCCTACGGTCTTATTTTTATGAAAAATGCCCACACAGGCCTTTATCCATAAACTAGCATACTCGCTCTCCTCTTGGCAAAACGGTTCCTTAGAATTTACATACAGGTTTAGCGCCTGACAAACCCAATCCTCAAATGACCCAAATACAGGCCAAAAAAAACGTGGGGTCTCAAGGGGTTCTTTGGCCATTTTACCATACAATATTAACTAATTTCTCTTTTGTCTTCCCTTTTCCAGGGCCCTTATTATTCCAATGTTTTAACATTATTCCTAATGGAATCTCCGGAGGTATTTTTAGTAATTCGCTCCCTTTCTTCTGGTCCTGGGTTCTCGATTTCGTCTGACCCATCTAGGAATTTTTACTGTGGCAATTCCTACAGCCCTTGGTTACCAAGCAGAGTGTCTTGCAGGGGGTTTCAAACTTGTCACTCACCTATGGATCCTATAAAAATCGCTTCGGTCCTTCACCGGCCAAGTCCCTCGCGGGAGATTGGAACCGCGGTTAGAAGACCTCCACAATCGCTTCGGAACGAGGTTCCGTCTCAGTCACACTCTTACACACACAGGCAACCGAATCCCACCCAACCGAACGGTATACACCTTAAATACTTACAACCCCGTCGTCTTCGTTCGGATCTTCGCGCGCAGAATTACGGGCAAAATAAACTGCTGCAGCCGGCAAGGGAGCTCATAAAAAATCAAATTCTTTGCTTGCCCCTATTTGGGTTCAGGATGGTGTTAGTCCCGACCCGACCCGATCAGGAGCCACCAAATGGTGGGGCGCCCCTCCTAGATCAAGTCAGTATTCAGGAACCAAGACCATCCCGGACGAGTCCCCAGTTGTGATAAATGATTTAGTCCCAAACAGGATTCCAATTTAAGTTTGCAATTTATTAAACAAATAGAGGCAAGCAAACAGCGCTGGGTGCGCCGGGAGTCTCCGCTCCACCAAGACGCACACCTTCACTTCTTACAATTCCTTCCTTTATACTTCTCTAGGCTTCGTTTCTTGCCTTTCTCCGCCTTTTTCTTGGAAGATGACTCTTTCTTTAAGTACGTCACCACTTCCCCGGTCTGCGCATGCTTCATCTTTTTCTAGGTGGTCGTCCAGTGGTCGTTGGGAGGAAGATGCTCCTCTTCGTCAGTGCACTCTACATGACCTCTCTGTTTGTGCAGGCGCTCCGTTATTCTACTTATATTATGCTACCTTATTTGGCTATACATTTTCTTGACATTTCTGCGGTTATTTACAACACTGGTTTGCACTAGTATATCAGGAACTAACTTACATATCAGGAGGCTACATAAGCTTCACATATCAAGGGAGTTACCCAAACTATACTTATCAGGAAGTTACATAAAGACTACCACTCCCCTGTTTATGGTCATGCCCTACATATATTCCTTTATTTCAATATAAATGACATTTGCTTCAAGCTTATATTCACTAGATTTTCTTTACACGAATCGCTCATTCCTCACAGTTTCAGGGACAATGGAGCTTTTCTTAGTAGCGGGAAGAGCAAGAAACCTTCACAAATTACAGCTGGGAAGGTTCTGTCTGGATGTGAGAAAAAATAATCCTCACTGAGAGGGTAGTCTTGTGCTGCAAGAGATCACCCAGAGGGAGTCTGGATTATCCCATGGCTTTGTGTTTCAAGGAGCAGCTGGTGAGGGTGGAGAGCCATCAGTGAAGGCATAGAAATGCCAGGGTGAGAGCTAGGTGGGAAAGCAAGATGGCTGTCAGCAAGCTGAAGGGAAAGAGGTGAGGCATGGGACAGTGTAGGGCAGCCTGCATAGAGATGGCCAAGGGTTCTAGCAAGACCGAGAGGTCCAAAAGGACTGAGGTCTTTGTCGTCTTGACTATAGCAGCTGTCTCTACCACCAGGGCCAGTGAGACAAAACTTTATTCTTCTCTTCTCAGAAACTGCCTTCCCAGGACCTGGGCTCAGGGTTTGGCCTTGCCTGCTTCATAAAACGAACCAAGGGTTTTCTCAGCATTACAGCCACCTGTGCAGTGCCCTTGCCTACCTGCAGTCACCGTCTCCAAGTATCTGCTCTAATGAGTCAATGAGGAGCCTTTGGCAGTAATGGGTCTCATTAAGTCCCATTAATGCTTCAAGGTATTTTGGGGTTTGCTTCTGGCTTTGACTTCTTGAGAGGTTTGTTCAGTCTTCTCCCAGTATCTGAGGTTCACGGACTGAGCCCCAAATACACCATGGGGCTCCTTAAAACACAGAAAGCCCTAACAAGTCATGCCTCTTCCTGTAACGTTCTCCACGTCTGCAAGACTCGTATAGCTAATCTGAGTTGTTTCATAGCATGGTTAAGAAGGAAGATTTCAAAGTGCACCTAATAAAGTTAATTTTAAAGGCGGTATTTTGTTAATTTCAGTTTAAAGAAGTGATAGAAGCATTATCCAACTGATATGGATCCTGAGTGTCAGGAGCGTCTCCTGAGGAGGTCTGGACAGGTAGGAAAAGCAGTCCCTTGAGATCTGACACTGGGTGGACAACCTTGCTCCTCACCTCCCCAGACTCCCCATCTGTCGTTGGCCACCTGGGATTTACATCACTTTCCCTTCATCAGACTTCTCTGAACTCTGGGAGCTGAATGTTAGAGCTCCATTGCACCATCTCCCACCCACTTTCCTTAGAGGACTGGCTGCACACAGGCACAGAAGGATGTTTCCCATTTGCAAGCAAAGCAAAGTAAAGCACGATCAAGTGTCTTAAGCAATAAAACACTCCTCAACCATATACTAAGTACAAGCTGCCTCTAATGAGGTCGCCTTTCTACAAGGGATGATCTTACGAGAAATGTTTTAGATAGATAGATAGATAAAGGTAGATACAATTAAAAGAGTTGGCTAAAGATACCGTTATACTACTGAAAGACAGGCAGGCTTTTAGTCCCTGAAGCTCAAAGCAGCAGTGTGGGTGGGAAGTATCTGAATGAACAAAGAGTAAGGGAAGGAGAATAATGGAAAGGGCCTTTGTCTAGACAGTCTGCTGAAAACATTACTTCAGAAATGGTCATTGTATCAGCACAGGTGAAAATATATGAAAGATTAGAATTATTAACTACAAAAGACATTAACCACTTGATCCAGTGTGGCCTGGCAGCAAAGGCAGCCAGCAGTGTCCTGAAGTGTATAAAGAGGAGCCTCGCCAAAAGAGTGAGGGAAGTGGTTGTCTCCCCATGCTCATTGCTTGTTAGACCACCTGTAACCAATTATATCCAGTTTTAGGGCCCCAGTTCAGGTGTACTGATCTGGCTGGGATGGGGTTACCTTCCTTCATAGCAGCCTGTGTGGTGCTATGTTTTGCATTTGTGCCTTAAACAGTGTTGATAACACACCAGTGTTCTGGCTATTGCTGAGCAGTGTTTGCACAGTGTCAAGGCCGCCTCTGCTCCCTCCCAGTGAGTGGGCTGCAGATGGGCAAGAACAGCTGACCCCAACTGACCAAAGGGATACTCTCTAACGTACGACGTTGTGCTGAGCAATAAAAGCTGGGACAGAGGAAGAAGGAACTAGAATTTTTTTGTTACAGGAATCACTTCCTAGTTCACATGCAATCCATTGCATAGCATTAGTAAAAGGCCTTAGACCTTCATGAGCGGTGAACTTTCACCTAGCTACTGATGAAGTTCTACTGAACTCTTACTTAGTCGCGTGAGGGAAGGCCCTGAAACTGGTGTAAATTAGAAAGATAAGATAGCCACATCCATCAGCAGAGGTTGCCTCATCGAGAAACGAAAAAGAACGGCCCGCTTGGAGACAGTGAAAGGATCCAATGAGGAAAAAGGAGACCCCAGACCCAAATACTCCAACTGGACTAAACCGTCTCACAAGGGGAGGGGAGCTTAGACTGTAAGGGTATAATTGTCCAGAGAGTCTCTGGTTCGGGGTCCGTCTCCAGAGGCACTCAGCTCAAGCTGTTCTTCACCACTGTACCGCTTAATAAATTCAACTGGTATACGTCATGTCAGAGATTCTGCTTCAGGAAACCTAGGGTTGAGCCTGAGGGAAGAGAAAGCACCCAAGAGAGACTCTGTGTGTGTGTGTGTGTGTGTGTGTGTGTGTGTAGAGTCAAAAGGCGCACACGTCGGCTCACTGGAGTCTCCTGCTGCAAAGGGACTCCAGACCCAGCAGTTAAAGTCTCGGGTGGTGTGTGTGCAACTCCTTGATTGGTGTGTGAATGCTCAGGCAGCGGCTTCTCCATTAACGTTTTTTCATTCAAAGAGTCTTCTGTGTGGAGACTGGCTGGGCATCATTTTTGCTTGTGGGAGGTGGTGAGTGGTTGCCTTTGTGTTGCTTGTTATTATTATTGCTTGTTGATTTTTAAAAAATCTCTTTCTTTCACCTGCTAAGCTGTCTTTATCTTGACCCACAACTTTCCGTGCTTTATTTCTTCCTGTTCTCTCTCCTGTCCCAGTGGGGAAGGGGGGGAAAGAGTGAGCGGCTGCATGGCTGCCGGGCTATTGGCCAGAGTCAATCCACCACATCAAGGAAGACGTTGACAACTGGGAGTGACTTCAGTGGGAGGCTGCCAAGATGCGCAGGGGCTGCAGCACTTGCCTGGGGAGCAGAAACTGAGGGAAAGGGCTGCCTTCGGCCTGGGAAAGGGAAGGTCTGGGGAACCTCATAGCAGCCAGCCAGTCCCTGCAGGGAGGTTTTCAGGAAGATGGAGCCAGTCTTGTCACCGTGGTGCTTGGCAGGACGATAATAGACGATAGTCAAATGTTGAAATAAGGAATGTTGAGGCTGGAGATAGGGACAATCTTTCTCTCCATAAGGGCATCCAAACATTGAAGCAGGTTTCCCAGAGATGTTTTCCTGTCTTTGTCCTTGGACATTTTCCAGCCCCCATGTGGCAAAGCCTTGAGCAAAGTGGTCTGACTCCGTAGCCGATTCTGCTGTGAGCATGAGGTTGGACTGGAGACCTACTGAGGTCCCATTCAGGAGAGTGGAAAACTAAATGATGCTGTGGTTCCTTCCTCTCTAGGTGTGCCCTTGATGACAGTAGGGAAAGCTGTCAGGTTCCCCGTGACCATGGAAGTAAGTCAGATGCTGGCATAGTCAGATCAGCTGAAGTTGTCTTCTCCTCCTCCAGGCAGTGTTGCTCAGATGCAGGACTGCTTCACAGGTATCCCCAAACAGCCCTGGTTATTTCCTTTGCTTCACCGTTCATTCCCTTTTCATTCTTTTCCCACCTCTCAAGTCCTGCTCTTTAACCATCCTTATCCCCACCCATGCAAAAAGCCAAGGACTTTTCACTGTTTATCCAGTGGCCCTGCATTTGCTCACTTTGAACCCTCCTTTGGTGTCTCTGCGGTGGTTACTGTGGTGCTTTCTACCTCGCATTGCAACTCAACTTAACGCCAGTACTCTTTTCTTCTCTGTAGTGTCCTGCAGCTACTTAAGTTCTGATCTTGTTAGAGGCACCACGACTCAGGATGGCCGTTGGCACGCATACTTTAAAAGCTGGACTGTTGGAGGTTCAGTCCAGAGGGACCTTGGCACACCTGGGATTTGGCCAGCAGAAACCTCAAGGTTTTGAAGGAAAAGCTCAGAAACAACTCCATGCAGCAGCATGGACAGGGACCTGACTGACTAAGGAGTGTCCTGAGGTGAAGTATCTGGGAACTGTGACAATGCCATATGAGTCAGTGGTTCTCACATTTCGAAAGGAGAGTGGAGTGTCTGGAGGAGGTCTGCCAACTTGAAGTGAAGGGCCTAAAGGATGAGCTGTGGGGAGAGTCTGAGGGAGCTGGGTGTCTGTAGCCTGCTGAAGTGGAGGCACGGGTTTACCTAGCAAGAGCCTGCACCTGCCTGGAGGGATAACGGAGCCAACCTGTTCTCTGCAGTCACCATTGATACGACAGAAGGAACAGCCACAAGCTGCCTCTTGGGAGCTTTAGGCTGAACCTCAGGAAAAATAAAATGGACTAGGAGGAGCGTTGCCATGATCTCCACCTTTGGAGCTCTTCAAGTTTCAGCGCCGCAAAGTCACGGCCAGCCTGGAGGCTGGACTAGAGACCCCCTCGCAGCAGTCTCTTTCCCAACAGGCCTGTGCCTTGCCACATGTCATATGAGAAGAGACTAAGCTGGAGGAGAGGGTCTCTACATCACAGGACAATTCAGGGTGGAAGGAGGGTCAGGAGGTCTCTAGAGTTGCACTGGCTCCAAGCAGGGCCAGCTCTGAGGTCAGACCAGCTTGCTCGCTAAATGCCAGAATCCGGAGAAAGAGTTTACACATGAACCAGGCATCTGTGCCGCCGTTACAGAAATGGAGACAAGGCCTTTGACCAGCTCCCTGAACACAGCTATTGGTACGTCATGCCCCCTGAGAACATCCATCCTCCCGGGAACATCCATCTTCTTGTCCAAAGGAGTGGGATCCTTATGCAACTATCCTGCCATATCTCCAGACCGTGGGGTGCTTTACACTGTAAACAGAACTGAAGGAAAGCCTCTGACTTGGGTACGGTCAACTGAATTGCTAAAAGAGGGCAAGATGGAGGGATCTCGGAGCTTCCAGGTTCTTCCTGAAGATAGAAGGCCTCAGATATAGGAACAGAAGATAACAGTTTTGAACTAGCCTAGGCTTTAGATCATTTCACATGTGATGGCTCTGCTCCATCCTTTCAGTCATTGGCACCCAGAAACCTCATCTGCTTTTCCTTCCTCTCCTCCCAAAAGCTGATCAAGTGATGGGAAGAAAGGAAGGAGAAAGGCCCTAGGCCTCTGTGACTCACCTGGGCTCTGGCACTTGGAGGGCCACAGTGTCATCCATTGTACACCCCATAAAGAATCAAGCTGGGAAGTGACTCTTCACGTACAAGTGAACAAGGTCGATGCACAGGCAAGGCTGTGTCTGGAGACCAGTACACCTAGAGCATCGATCAAGCTGGGGCTGAAACTCAGGCCTGGTCTTCAATGGTCTCCTGGGCCCATGGACAGAGGTGTGGATGGACCCCCCAGGGTCCTGAAGGCCTCTGGATGCTCTCAGGGCCCTGACACTGCCCCCATGGGATCCCACCTGCCAGTGCCCTCAATAGGCCAAGTTCTCATTCCCGCATGTGCAGGGTCTGTGCTCGGCTACTCTCCTTCCCCGCTTCTGTGCAGATCTGGGAGACCACAGTTTCATGCTGACTACAACCAAGGCTGAAACTGGTCTTCCCATCCCTGACCAACTTTTCCTCTTTTGGGAGTACAAGGTCCAGGTGAGCCTCAGACTGGGTGGCACAGTTAGAAGCTGACCCACACACAAGATCCCGCCTAACCTGTTGCATGTCCCATAGAGAACATCCACACATCTGACCTGCTCTGGTAGCAAGCAGGGCATCCTCCACTTCTCGCCTTCCCTGTTAGTCTCGCCTAAAGATGTTGTATCTCCGTCAGTCACAAAAGCTGTGGGAGCTGTCCTTTTCCGTCTTGGCTCTTGCTCCCCTAACGTCACAGCTTTGCGATGGCATGTTGTCCTCCTGCTGTCTGTGCTCCAGGCTGTGGGCTTTGGTGCACATTAGGCCTGTAGCACCTCAGATGTGGCACCAGGGCCAAGGGCAGATTTGTCACATGGACACCTGATACCAAAAGATTGGCCCTCTTTGTGTGGAAAGGCTTCACAGCCGATGTGTGCTGGAGTGGATGGCAGGAGGCAACATAATGATGAAGGAGGTTCTCACAACGAGAGCAAAAGCTGCAGTCCCCAAGACCAGACAGAAAACGGCCTTGGGCTGTGCAGCCCTGGCAGGAGAGGGGTTTGCTGTCCCAGGTGACTCTTGCAGCAATGCGTGGGGCCTGTGACAGAGGTGAAGCCGATCTCCAAGAAGGACAAGCTGCTGCTGAGAAAGTCCCCGGGGGAGGACAGCCTGTCATCCAGCCACACTGTGGACATCATGCTGGGGGCTGACTGGCTAGATAGCAGCTCTGCAGAGAAGTACCTTAGGGTCCTGGAGGGCAAGCAGCTGAGCATGAGCCAGCCAGGCAGCCTCGCAGCAAAGGCCAGCAGCCTCCTGGGCTGCATTAGGAAAAGCATTGCCGGCAGATGGAGGGAAGTTAACCTTCTCCTCCACTGAGCACCGGTGGGCCACATCTGGAGTGCTGTGTCCAGTGCTGGGCTCCCCAGTGCAAGAAAGTTGTTGACCTGCTAAAGCAAGGCTATCAAAGGGCCACAAAGCTGATTTAAGGGACCGCAGCATCTTCCATAGGACGGAAGGCTGAGAGGTCTGGGACTGTTAAGCCTGGAGAAAAAATTGCTCAGGAGTCTGGAGTAATAGGGCACGGACTGTGGCAGGGCTTCAGGCCAAAGACCTTTATTGTTAGCGTAGCGTGCTTTTTATACAAATACAGCCCGTTCACGCACCTAAAAGTGCTACCCGGTTGGCTATTGCTTTAAGTCCACGCGACTCTCACAGAGGCAGGATTGGTCGCCTCTGTATGTCCACGCGCTCCTTTGCTTCTTCTTAGTTGTTTACCACAGCTCCTTCTCTTCAAGGTTGAGCCCTGCAGGTGTCCGGCTGTTTACCAGCTTCTCAATGCCACAGCTCCTTCTCCTTAAGGTCGAGCCATGCAGGGTGATCCCAATATCACCCCCTTTTTGTTTATCTATAAACAAAACCTGATGGTTCATTCGCAACCCGAGGACTGTGAGGAAGATGGACCATCTGTACATTCTTTTATCGTCCTGCACCACGAACTCAGCCCAGCAGTCGGTAGGTGCCAGCTTTACGTGGGCGTCCCCACGGAGGCAACGGTGGCCTTGCCGTACACCGGCCCACTGCCCTTTGGGAAATCCCGGTATTTATACATTTGCAGAGGAACGAGTTTCGACACACGTGGCCAGCGAGTGTCAGAACACGCCTTGGTTGCCACCTTTCAACACAGAGAGCCTATGGCATACGCGCCCGCTGGCCAGACGTGCTGCACGTGCCCCAGCCACCCTGTCTGTTGGTTCGTAGGCTTTGTTCACGCGGCATATTACCGTAATCCAGCAGTCACATATCAACCATGCTCAAGCCAATAGCAGAATGTTATAAGGCAAACAAAATTGTGAATTGTGCTTTATATTCCTCCGTTACTGCATGTCTTCCCCATCCTCCCCTAACCTTGATCAACTTTCTTATCTCTTGGGCTGTTTTCTCTCACCCAGCATAGTATCTGTTTCTTACCCAGCCATCCATTTTCTGATATTCTAACTGCAGTTTTCTCACAGGCCAAAATTCCATCCGTTAACCCCTCCGTATGTATACGATAATTGGCGATAATTTCCATTTCTGCCGACAAGCTAACTATTGCTTTTTCTAGCTGAGATAAACGTCTGAGTCCCAAACAGGATTCCAATTGAAGTTTACAATGTATTACATTATATACATTAACCACTCTGCTAGACTTAGGCTTGCGGTCATACAAGGATATGTAGGACAGAAGGTTACACTTCATCACACGAATCAGATGAACATATTTCACATAGCTGTACTACTCCTCGTGATGGGAAAAGCGCCCGTACAAAGCTATGATAACCTTTATTATATCTCACCAAGGGATTTGTAGTTATAGAGTGCTTTGCCCTAAAAGCTTTCCATGTTCCTCTAATGATACCGCTAATTTCAGTCTGATTAATTATCTGTGTTATAAATGATTTAGTCCCAAACAGGATTCCAATTCAAATGTACAATTTATTAAGCGAATAGAGGCAAGCAAACAGCGCTGGGTGTGCCGGGAGTCTCCGCTCCACCAAGACGCACGCGGTACAGTTCCTGTTCCTGGTTTATATCCTGTCCGTTAATACATATTCATGAACAGGCGTGTCTTCTTCGGCGCATGCCCTCTTCTCCTTCTAGGATCTTCTCGAATCTTCCTCAGCGTGATCCTGTTCGCTAATACATATTCATGAATAGGCGTGTCTGCTAATACATATTAATGAACAGGCGTGTCTTCTTCAGCGCATGCCCTCTTCTTCTGCTAGAGTCTTCTCGAATCTCCCTCGGCGTGCCCCCAGGATGACCCCAAACCGTATGCATGCACTTTCTTTACACAATACTATGCGGTCAGTGGTCAAACTGGTTTGAGCTGATATACCAGCCAAGTAGTTTAACTTTCTCCTGTAAAATACCCCTTTTTATGGTGCAGGAGAAATCCATAAAAGTCCAGAAGGTTACACTTCATCACACGAATCAGATGAACATATTTCACAATCCCCCATCTTTTTCTTTATAGTATTGATTCGTGTTTTCGTTTCCAACTGAGTACTGCAGATATCTGCATTCCTTGTATAACCGAGTAGATTAATCTAGTAACAATTCCCCACATATCCCCAATACAACTATCCCGATTTTAGTAAGCCAATCACCACCCATAAAATCTCCCCAAAATCCTCCTAGATTGATTCCATTCCAAGTTTATCTCTCAGGAGGCCATTCGTTATACACCTGGACTCCTAGTCGCTCTCCCTAATTTATGGGTAACAGGAAAAAACTAGGTTTTATTGTTGATTACACGTACGGGCTGTACAATTAGAAAAGGTCCTCAGTTTTCCCATTTTTCTGGGGTAAACCCCAGCTGGACTTGTTCCAATATTGACTACAGTTATTTGCCGTAGTCAGAGTCAAGGAACTCACCCCAAGTAGAACTAGAAGAGGTCCGGTCAGGGCCATAGTGGTCGGCGGTCACAGCCCAAAGGGGTTGCAGCCCTTGGCAGACCCTTTTTAAGCCGCAACACCAGTTCCCCTCCGGTCTTGCCCTCTTCCTTCCTTTAAGGGGGTGCTTTCTTAGTACCCAAATTAATTGAGCACTGCTTGTGAAGGCCAGAGCTTTGCTAGATCAGTGGTTTGTCCAGACCTGAGCACTTGCCCGAGCCTGGCGATCCTCTTTATTTGCAAGGCTTTATGGCTACAGAAAACTGCCAGTTAGCCTGCAGTTCTTACAAATAAACACCACCTTCTACACCAAGGACAAATTCTAGTTCCAGCTCCTTTTTCCTGTTCTTCTTTTGCCAACAACTCCTTCCGATTATACTCGTTTGGAGTACCCATTGTTGTTTCCTATTACCCTTTCCCATTGTTTTCCAAACTTGGGGATTACTTACATTGCTCTCCATAGCTTCCCATGGCCATCGTTCACCTCGATTTGTTCCACCACAAACGTAACAATTAGTTATATTCAATGACTTAGCAATGTTTTCAGCAAGATTTACAAGTAGATTTTTAGCAACTGTGGGAATTTCATGTTTCACTCCTGTTTCTATTACAGGAGTAGCCGCAATTCCCACAGCAATTTAGTCAGATGTGACCTTCCACTCCTTCCCTGGACCTTTCACTCGTGACACATGTGTCCATCCTTTTTCAGCAGTTCTCACAGCTGTTTCTGTAGTGAATAAAACAAGGAAAGGTCCTTCCCAGAGGGGAGATAGGTTTCCTTCTTTCCATGTTTTTATCAGAATTTTATCTCCTGGTTCTAACTGATGAATTGCAAATCCTAAAGGTGGTGTTTGGGCCACCATCCCAATCTCTCTTCATTCTTTTAATCTTTTTCCAATGGTAATTATATCTTGTTGGATACTATGATCCTCAATTACCTTGTTCCCCAGAGGCATTCCTTGAAAATAAGGCATGCCATAGAACATTTCATATGGCGATATTCCAGTCTCACTGTATGTTTTTGTTAAGTGCCAATGGTAAACATTTCGTCCAGGGCATTTGTGTCTCAATCATTAATTTAGCCAATTGTTGTTTTATTGTTTGATTCATTCTTTCTACCTTCCCCGAGCTTTGTGGGTGCCACAGAGTGTGGTATTCCCACTGAATACCTAATGATTGACATAATAGTTTTATTATTTTAGAAGTAAAGTGTGTGCCCTGGTCAGAATCAATGTACTGGATTATCCCATATCTAGGTATCAAATGTTCTAATAAAATTTTTACCACCATCTGTGCCATAGCTCGTGCTACAGGGTACGCTTCTACCCACTGTGTTAAATGATCTACTATTACCAATAAATATTTTATCCTCCCTACCTTAGGCAATTCAGTGAAATGGACTTGTACTTTCTCAAAAGGTCTGTAAGCTGTTTTTCTCCCTCCCGTGGCTGCTTGTCGAAACACTGTCTTATTTACCTTTTGACAAATTAAGCAACCTTGTGTAATTTGCTTTGCTATTTCAAAAATTCCAATACAACCAAATTGTTTAAGAAAATGATCACTTAACGCTTTTGTACCCCAATGTGTTTGTGCATGCAAACGTTCTAATAATCGCCTGGTGTAGGCTTTTGGCAGCATTTCTCGCCCATCGGGCAGTGCCCATTTTCCTTGTTCTAATTTAGCTCCTATTTTCTTCAATTTTGTTTGTCCTTCTGGGGTAAACTCCTTCTCTCTTTCCTCTCGTCCTTCTTTGCTGGTGTCCTCCTTTGTTTGTATGACATTAATTTTGGCAACTTTAGTCCTCAAGGCTGCTTCCTGGGCCTCTTTAGCTGCTAAGTTATTTCCTCTAGTTCGGTAATCACCAAAAGTCCCTTTTGGTGTCCCCTCACATGTACCACTGCTATCTCCTTTGGTTCTCTTAACGCCTTTAAAATTTTTACTATTAATTCTTGATGTATTAAATTCCTCCCGTGAGTATTAATCCAACCTCTTTCTTCCCAAATTTTTCCAAAAGTGTGGACCACCCCATATGCGTATTTAGAATCTGTAAATACAGTCCCGCTTCTTCCTTTTAATAATTCCAGGGCCCTACATAGGGCATACAGCTCACAAGCCTGAGCTGACCATGATGGACTCAGAGGTCCTGATTCCACAATTTCTAAGTCCTTGTTAATTATTGCATATCCCGATTTTCTCTTCCCTTCTACCACTCGGGAGGAGCCATCTATAAACAGCGCTTCTCCATTTTTCAACTCAGCATCTCTTAGATCTGGTCTCACCTTAGTCTGGGTCTCAATTACCTCTAAACAGTTATGTTGTAATTCCTCTGATGGTTCTCCAAACAAAAATTGTGCTGGACTCTGAGCAGAAGTCACCCTCAGTTCTAAGTCAGGGGAGTCTATTAGTATTGCTTCATACTTTAGGATCCGGCTGTCCGTTAACCATTTTTCCGCTTCTTGTTGTAAAACATTTCTGACATTGTGTGGGGTATACACTGTTAAAGGAGCACTAAAGGTAATCTTCCTAACTTCCTCTATTAATAATGCTGTAGCAACCAAAGCTTGGAGACAAGCAGGCCATGCTCTGCTTACTGGATCAAGTAACTTAGAACAATGCCCCATGGGTTTTTTGGATTCCTGCCCAGTCTTGAGTAAGAACTCCATATGCTGTCTGGCTTGATGTATTCACAAAGAGATAGAAAGGTTTTTCTAGATCTGGGAGGCTCAATACAGGTGCTTGTATTAATGCCCTTTTTACTTCCTCAAATCTCTGATCATCTTCAATAAACCACTTAAGTTGGTTATTAGTTAATTTTTCATATAAGAATTTTACTTTATCACTATAATTTTCAAGCCATGGTCTACAATATCCTAATAATCCCAGTATTTGCCTAATTTCCGTTTTAGTCTGTGGGGGTCTTAAGGATAGAATCCCAGATACCCTATCAGGATCTAACTTCTTCCTTCCCTTACTCAGCCAATGTACTAAATATTTTACTTCTTGTTCTACAAACTGTAGCTTTGATCGGGACACCTTTAATCCCTTTTCCCCTTGAAAATTTAACAATTTAATGGTGGCTTTTCGGATCCCCTCTTCAGTTTCTCCTGCTACTAATGAATCGTCCACATATTGCAATAATTTTACCTCCTTAGGTATTGTGAAATCTTGTAGAATTGTTTCTAAAGTTTGTCCAAATAGATTTGGTGACTCCATAAACCCTTGTGGTAACACAGTCCATCTTAATTGTTGTTTTTGTCCTGTTTCGGGGTCCTCCCACTCAAAGGCAAAATAATCTCTGGATGCCTCATCCAGAGGACAGGCCCAAAAAGCATCTTTCAAATCTATTACACTATACCAAGTATGTTTGGGAGATATATGACTCAATAAAGTATAAGGATTTGCCACCACAGGGAATTTAGTGATTGTTCGCTGATTTACAGCTCTTAAGTCCTGCACTATCCTGTATGACCCATCCGGCTTTTTTACGGGAAGAATGGGCGTGTTACAAGGTGACATACATGGTTCTAGGGTTCCTTTTACCAAAAGTCTGTCAACTACAGGTTTTAATCCTTTTCGACCCTCCATAGGTATAGGGTATAGCTTGATTCTAATTGGGCGGTGCGGATCTATTATTTGAATGCTTATGGGGTCCATTTTGTCTTTCCAGTTTCCCCTTCCTTATACCACACTGAGGGGTTAATAGCTTCTTCATCCTCTTGTGTTAAAGTGTATAATTTAATCTGCAATTTGTCCCCTTGACTCTGAATGCTCAAGTTTAACTTCAAAATCAAATCCCTTCCTAATAAATTGTATTCCGCTTCAGGGAGCAAAAGTAAATCATTAAGACAAATTTTCTTTTCTGTTTCTACTTCTACATCTTTCAATATATTTACTTTAAAAGGCTCTCCTTTTGCTCCTGCTACTGACACGTAACTCTTCCCTTTTTCTATTCCTTTTGGAAGTTTTTGAATGGTTGACTTTTCGGCCCCTGTATCCACTAAAAATAAAACTTCCTCTTTATGGGGACCAATCAATAATTTTATCAAGGGCTCTGTTGATGTTGAAGTCCCCAGAAGATAGAGCCCCCAACACCCCTAATCTTCTTTGAACATCTTCTCATCTTGTTCCCGCTGACGGCAGTTCTTCTGAACATGTCCCCTCTTGTTACAGTAGTAACAGACGGGAATTGTAAATCTTCCTCGATAAGGCTGTCCCCAGGGTGTCTGCTCTATTCTTTTTTCCCTTTTCTCTCCAGGAGTCGTCTTATTTTTCTGACTTTCCCTTACTGCTGCTACAAAAATTTTTGCTTTTGCTTTTTGTTTTTCTTCGTCCCTCCTAACATAGACTTTCTGGGCTTCTCTAAGTAACTCCTCTAATCCTCTTTCTTGCCAATCCTCCAATTTTTCTAATTTCCTTCTTATATCCCCCCAGGATTTAGCTACAAATTGTGTTCTAAGGAGTGCGGTCCCAGCCACTGTATTCGGATCAATTCCAGAATACATTGGTAGGTTTTTCCTCAACCTCTCCAACCATTCTGTTGGAGATTCATCTTTCCCTTGTTGTTCATTAAATGCTTTAGTAATGTTTTGCCCTCGGGGAACCGCTTCCCTTATTCCCTGTATGATTAACGTTCTCAAATCCCTCATATTTTGTCTTCCTGGGGGTTGTTGATGATCCCAGTGGGGATCCACATTTGGCCATTTCTGATCTCCCGGGGGTCCTGCCTGACTCTGTCTTTCCCAAATTCTCATTCCAGCTTGTCTAATCATTCCCCTTTCCTCAACAGTGAATAGGATCCCTAAAATGGACTGTATTTCTTCCCAGGTATAAGTATTGGGGCCTAGGAATTGGTCCAATTTTTCAGCTACTCCGAGGGGATCATCTAATAGGGTCCCCATTTCTTTCTTGAAATTTCTTACGTCTGTGGTATTTAACGGGACTGCCACAAACCCGATGCCTCCCTGATTGCCTCCGAGGGGTACTTCTCGTAAGGGATATAGAGAAGCTCCCTCAGATACAGCAGTCCTACTTCTCGTACATGCAGCCGGAGGTCGATCTAATTCCGGTGCTGTTGGTGGTGGAGACAGGGGCAACGGTGGTACAGAGAGAGGTACTACGGCCACCGGAGGGGGAGCCGCCGCCGGAGATGGATTATTAGAACATGGAGGCGGTAGGTTATCCAGTGGCTCCCATTTATCATCTTTTTCCTTTTCACTTTTCCCCTCTTCTTCTTCCTCAAACTTTTCATCTGTTTTTAATGTAAGTATTGAGGCTGGAAAAGAACGTAAAGTTCTGTCCCATAATCCTGCATAATCACTTTCCTCCTGACTAAAAGGTTCCTTTGAATTAACATATATATTTAAGGCCTGGCAGACCCAGTCTTCAAAAGATCCAAAAGCGGGCCAAAAGACATGTGGTCTCAAACGTTCTTTTGGCCATTCTACCATACAATATTGAACTAATTTTAATTTACTTTTTCCTTTTTACTTTTTTCCACCACATACATAACAATTAGTTACATTTAGTGACTTAGCAATGTTCTCAGCAAGATTTACAAATAGATTTTTAGCCACTGTGGGAATTTCATATTTCGTTCCTGTTTCCATTTCATGACAAAATGACTTAAATAACAGTCTATGCTGCACCGATTCTCTTTTCTTTCATTTCAATATTAATAACTACACCTGGGTCTTCTCCAGGTCCATATATCTTAAGTCCAATTTTGGTTATTTTTTTCTGTTTCCAAATTTCTAAATTTATAAGGGTTAAATTTACTAAATTACAGGTACAGGTTGTACAATTATGGTCTGTTTGTACCCTTGTGATTGAAGCTTGTAAATCCCCACATTGGCTGTCATATCCCCAGCTTGCAGTATCCTAACATACACAAGACCATCCCCTTCTTCCACATAGGTGTGCTGACTGATATCTCACCGTTTGACTAGGTACATAATCAGGATTTATCTGACATTGACGTCCACCTCCACCTGGGCAAATATATTTTGGTTGATTACTATAGCATCATCTCCACTCTACACTCCCACAATTAATATCCAGATCATCATCTATAATATCGCATGCATCAAAAATTACCGATACTGATGTGCTCAAATTGGCCATATCCTTACTTATTCCAATTAATCTTCCTACTTCCGAATTTGTTTTCATTTCTACCCACTATTGATAAAGAAGTTCCTTTGGATCGTAACAAACAGTATCATTTTCCACCGAGCATTTCTTATATTGTGTTCCATTGTATATACAACTCCCGTTCTGTTTCCCTTTGCACTCGTAATAGGTGTGGTACATTAATGTTTTATTACTTACTCGTCCGTGCTGGGCGGTTCTTATGCACTCGGTGCAATTTTGATTACCTGTCACCAGGTTGGTGAGTCCGAGTAAAATCAGGAGAGGTCCGGTAAGGGATCTCATGGTCGGAGGCATCAGCTACAAGGGGTGCTCGTCCTTGACTGGCCTTACTTGGTCGCGACTGAGAATCCCCACCCGGTCTTGCCCTCTCCCCCTTCTCAAGCGGACTTCTTTATTTCGATGACAGTAATAAATCTTACCCACCAGAAATCTCCTATAGGAGTAGTCTGTCCACACTGAATGCAGAGGAAACTTCAGCTTTGAATTTGAAAACGTCCCTGTTAGCCTCTGTGGGAAATGATATATTTGTTACACAGGTTACACCTAACCCTCAATAATCATACAACATGGTTTACAGAGTGGACATAAACTTAGTCCTGCCCGATAATTGCTTAATGCTATAGTCTTTAATTCGTGATCATTTCTCATACGTTCATTCCCTTTTTAATGTTATTTTTGTGGTTCCAGGTTGTAAAATAACTTTCCAGTCTTTCATGGGTCCTTTTACTCGAGTCACGTGCGTCCACCCCTTTTCCGCGGTCCAGATGGCAGTATCTGTAGTTAACAATACAACAAAGGGTCCTTCCCATGAAGGAACTAAAGTTTCTTTCTTCCAAGTTTTGATCAGTACCTTATCCCCTGGTTTGAATTGATGGATTGCAAACCCCAAAGGTAGGGTTTGTGCCATTATTCCTATATCTCTTAGTTCTTTCAACCTTTCTCCTAAAATGATAACATATTTCCGAATATTATAATCTTCCACTACATTGTTTCCCTCGGAGATAGGGCATGCCGTATAAAACCTAATATGGCGATAATCCAGTCTCACTGTGCGGTTTGATCCTTATGTTAAGAAGGGCTAGCGGTAAACATTTAGTCCATGGCATCTGTGTTTCAACCATTAGCTTCGCTAGCTCTTGCTTTATTGTTTGGTTTATTCTTTCTATTACTCCCAAACTTTGAGGATGCCATGGGGTATGATATTCCCATTTAATACCTAATGATTGGCACAAGGATTTTATAATTTTAGAAGTAAAGCGAGTGCCTTGATCAGAATCAATATATTGTATTATCCCATACCTGGGGATTAGGTGTTCTAGTAAAATTTTATCACCGTCTGAGCTGTCGCTCTTGCTACAGGATAGGCTTCGACCCATCGTGTTAAATGGTCTACTATAACTAACAAATATTTCAATCTTCCTATTCTTGGTAATTTGGTAAAGTCGACTTGAATCCTTTCAAACGGTCTATAAGCTAGTTTTCTTCCTCCCATGGCCACTTGTTGAAACACGGCCTTATTTGCCCTTTGACAAGTTAAACACCCTTGTGTAATTTGCCTTGCTATTTCAAAAAATTCCAATACAGCCAAACTGTTTAAGGAAATGATCACTTAACACTTTTGTACCCCAATGTGTTTGCGCGTGTAAGCGTTCTAATACCTGCCTAGCGTAAGCTTTTGGCAACATCTCTCGCTCATCAGGTAATGTCCATTTCCCTTGTTCCACTCTAGCTCCTATTTTCTCTAATTTTGCTTGTTCCTCCAGCGTAAACTTTTTCTCCTTTTCCTCTTATCCTCTTCCACTAGTGTCCTCCCTTGTTTGTGTATGATTAATTTTAACAGTTTCAATCCTCAAGGCTGCTTCCTGAGCCTCCTTATCTGCTAAATTATTTCCTCTAATTCGATAATCTAATCCCTTTTGGTGTCCCCTCACATGCACCACGGCTATTTCCTTTGGTTCTCTTAACACTTTTAAAATTTTACTATCAACTCCTGATGTATTAAGTTCTTTCCTTGAGTGTTAATCAGGCCTCTTTCCTCCCAAATTTTTCCAAAAGTATGGACTACTCCATATGCATATTTGGAATCTGTGAATATGGTCCCTCTTCTTTCTTTTAATAATTCCAGGGCCCTACATAAGGCATAAAGCTCACAAGCCTGAGCTGACCATGATGGACTCAGAGGTCCTGATTCCACAAGTTCTAAGTCCTTGTCAATTTTTGCATATCCTGATTTTCTCTTCCCTTCTATTACTTGGGAGGATCCATCTACAAACAATTTTTCTCCTCCCTCTAATTCAATATCTCTAAGATTGAGCCTTACTTTTGTCTGGGATTCTATAACTTCTAAACAATTGTGTTATAGCACTACTGCTTCTGAGGGTTCCCCAAACCGGAACTGAGCGGGGCTCTGGGCAGAGGTGACTCCTAATTCCAAATTAGGTGAATCTATCAAGATGGTTTCATATTTCAAAAGTCTACTATCTGTCAACCATTTCTCTGTCCTCTGTTGGAGGACATTCCTAACATTATGTGGCGTATATACCTTTAGAGGTACACTAAAGGTAATTTTCCTAGCTTCCTCTATCAATAATGCCATAGCAACTAGGGCTTGGAGACATGCTGGCCACCCCCTGCTCACCGAATCTAACAATTTGGATAAATATCCCACCAGTGTGTGTGGGTTTTTTGTGGGGTTTTTTTGTTTGTTTTTGTTTTGTTTTGTTTGTTTTTTTGGTTTTTTTTGTTTTTTTTTTTTTCCATTCCCTTTTTAGTCTGTGGAGGTCTTAGGATTAAAATACCAGAAACCTGGTCAGGATCTGATTTCTTTTTTTTTCCTTTGCTTAACCAATGTCCCAAATATTTTACTTCTTGCTCTATAAATTGTAATTTCGAGCAGGACACTTTTAATCCCTTTTTCTCTAAAAAATTTAACAATCTAATGGTGGCTTTTCGGGTCTCCTCTTCAGTTTCTCCTGCTACCAGTAAATCATTCACATATTGTAATAATTTTTCCCTCCTCGTGTACTGTAAAACCTTGTAAGATTTTCTTTAAGGTCTGTCCAAACAAATTTGGTGACTCCGTAAACCCTTGTGGTAGCACAGTCCACCTTAATTGTTGTTCTTCGTCCTGTTTCGGGGTCTTCCCATTCAAAGGTAAAATAATCTCTGAACCCCTTATCCAAAAGACAGGCCCAAAAGGCATCTTTCAAATCTATTACACTATACCAAATATGTTTAGGAGACAGGTGACTCAATAAAGTATAAGGATTTGCCACGACAGGGAATTTGGTGATTGTTCGCCGATTCACGGCTCTCAAATCCTGTACCATCCTATATGTACCATCTGATTTCTTTACAGGGAGTATCGGGGTATTGTGGGGTGACATACATGGTTCCAAAGTCCCATTTTTTAGTAATTCATCCACAATAGGTTTTAGACCTCTCCGGCCTTCTATAGATATAGGATATTGTTTAATTCTAATTGGCTTATGAGGGTCTGTTATTTGTACCTTGATGGGTTCCATATCTAATCTCCCAACATCTCCTTCCTTATACCATACTTGGGGGTCAATTTTTTCCTCATCAAGTTGGGTTAAGGTACATAAGTTAATATATAACCGATCTCCTTGGTTCTGAATAGTTAGGTTTAGTTTTAAAATCAAGTCCCTCCCTAATAGGTTATATTCTGCTTCTGGTAATAAAAGTAAATCATTTAAACAAATTTTTGTCTCTGTCTCAATCTCTACTTCTTCTAAGATGGGGACTTTGAAGGGTTCTCCTTTTGCACCTGTTACTGACATCTGGGCTTTTCCTTTTCCTACCCCTTTTGGGAGTTTCTGAATCGTTGACCTTTCAGCTCCAGTATCTACTAAAAATAAAAATTCTTCTTTTTGGGGACCTACTAATAGTTTTATCAAGGGCTCTGTTGATGTTGAGGTCCCCAGAAGATACAGCCCCTAACACCCCTAATCCTCTTTGAACATTTTCTCATCCCATTCCCATTTACAGCAGGTTTTCTGAACACGTCCCTTTTTGTTACAATAGTAACAGATGGGAATTGTGGGTCTGTCTTGATGAGATTGTCCCTGGGGTGGCTGTTCTGGTCTCTTATCTTTTTTTCTCTCCCAGCTGAGTCTTACTCCTCTGACTTTCCCTCACTGCTGCTACAAAAATTCTTGCCTCTGCTTCTTGTTTTTCTTCGTCCCTCCTGACATAAACCTTTTGAGCTTCTCTTAGTAATTCTTCCAACCCTCTCTCTTGCCAATCCTCTATCTCCACCCAGAGGTACTTCCCGTAAAGGATACAAAGACGCTCTGGGTGCTCAGTTTGGGATCCTCCCCTTAGAGTTGAATTCGACCCCGGGGCCGTAGGGGAAGTCGTCAGATTTGGTGACGGTATTTGACGGGTAGCTGGATTATACGGGGGAGGTAAGTGATCTAGGGGGTCCCAATCCTTCTTTTCCTTTTCCATGTGTTGCTCCCCTACGGTCTTATTTTTCCCTACTCCTGTTTTAAGATGAAAAAAGCCCACACAGGCCTTTATCCATAAACTAGCATACTCGCTCTCCTCTTGGCAAAACGGTTCCTTAGAATTTACATACAGGTTTAGCGCCTGACAAACCCAATCCTCAAATGACCCAAATACAGGCCAAAAAAAACGTGGGGTCTCAAGGGGTTCTTTGGCCATTTTACCATACAATATTTAACTAATTTCTCTTTTGTCTTCCCTTTTCCAGGGCCCTTATTATTCCAATGTTTTAACATTATTCCTAATGGAATCTCCGGAGGTATTTTTAGTAATTCGCTCCCTTTCTTCTGGTCCTGGGTTCTCGATTTCGTCTGACCCATCTAGGAATTTTTACTGTGGCAATTCCTACAGCCCTTGGTTACCAAGCAGAGTGTCTTGCAGGGGGTTTCAAACTTCTCACTCACCTATGGATCCTATAAAAATCGCTTCGGTCCTTCACCGGCCAAGTCCCTCATGGGAGATTGGAACCGCGGTTAGAAGACCTCCACAATCGCTTCGGAACGAGGTTCCGTCTCAGTCACACTCTTACACACACAGGCAACCGAATCCCACCCAACCGAACGGTATACACCTTAAATACTTACAACCCCGTCGTCTTCGTTCGGATCTTCGCGCGCAGAATTACGGGCAAAATAAACTTCTGCAGCCGGCAAGGGAGCTCATAAAAAATTAAATTCTTTGCTTGCCCCTATTTGGGTTCAGGATGGTGTTAGTCCCGACCCGACCCGATCAGGAGCCACCAAATGGTGGGGCGCCCCTCCTAGATCAAGTCAGTATTCAGGAACCAAGACCATCCCGGACGAGTCCCCAGTTGTGATAAATGATTTAGTCCCAAACAGGATTCCAATTTAAGTTTGCAATTTATTAAACAAATAGAGGCAAGCAAACAGCGCTGGGTGCGTCGGGAGTCTCCGCTCCACCAAGACGCACACCTTCACTTCTTACAATTCCTTCCTTTATACTTCTCTAGGCTTCGTTTCTTGCCTTTCTCCGCCTTTTTCTTGGAAGACGACTCTTTCTTTAAGTACGTCACCACTTCCCCGGTCTGCGCATGCTTCATCTTTTTCTAGGTGGTCGTCCGGTGGTCGTTGGGAGGAAGATGCTCCTCTTCGTCAGTGCACTCTACATGACCTCTCTGTTTGTGCAGGCGCTCCGTTATTCTACTTATATTATGCTACCTTATTTGGCTATACATTTTCTTGACATTTCTGCGGTTATTTACAACACTGGTTTGCACTAGTATATCAGGAACTAACTTACATATCAGGAGCCTACATAAGCTTCACATATCAAGGGAGTTACCCAAACTATACTTATCAGGAAGTTACATAAAGACTACCACTCCCCTGTTTATGGTCATGCCCTACATATATTCCTTTATTTCAATATAAATGACATTTGCTTCAAGCTTATATTCACTAGATTTTCTTTACACAAATTGCTCATTCCTCACAGTTTCAGGGACAATGGAGCTTTTCTTAGTAGCGGGAAGAGCAAGAAACCTTCACAAATTACAGCTGGGAAGGTTCTGTCTGGATGTGAGAAAAAATAATCCTCACTGAGAGGGTAGTCTTGTGCTGCAAGAGATCACCCAGAGGGAGTCTGGATTATCCCTTGGCTTTGTGTTTCAAGGAGCAGCTGGTGAGGGTGGAGAGCCATCAGTGAAGGCATAGAAATGCCAGGGTGAGAGCTAGGTGGGAAAGCAAGATGGCTGTCAGCAAGCTGAAGGGAAAGAGGTGAGGCATGGGACAGTGTAGGGCAGCCTGCATAGAGATGGCCAAGGGTTCTAGCAAGACCGAGAGGTCCAAAAGGACTGAGGTCTTTGTCGTCTTGACTATAGCAGCTGTCTCTACCACCAGGGCCAGTGAGACAAAACTTTATTCTTCTCTTCTCAGAAACTGCCTTCCCAGGACCTGGGCTCAGGGTTTGGCCTTGCCTGCTTCATAAAACGAACCAAGGGTTTTCTCAGCATTACAGCCACCTGTGCAGTGCCCTTGCCTACCTGCAGTCACCGTCTCCAAGTATCTGCTCTAATGAGTCAATGAGGAGCCTTTGGCAGTAATGGGTCTCATTAAGTCCCATTAATGCTTCAAGGTATTTTGGGGTTTGCTTCTGGCTTTGACTTCTTGAGAGGTTTGTTCAGTCTTCTCCCAGTATCTGAGGTTCACGGACTGAGCCCCAAATACACCATGGGGCTCCTTAAAACACAGAAAGCCCTAACAAGTCATGCCTCTTCCTGTAACGTTCTCCACGTCTGCAAGACTCGTATAGCTAATCTGAGTTGTTTCATAGCGTGGTTAAGAAGGAAGATTTCAAAGTGCACCTAATAAAGTTATTTTTAATTTTAAAGACTGTATTTTGTTAATTTCAGTTTAAAGAAGTGATAGAAGCATTATCCAACTGATATGGATCCTGAGTGTCAGGAGCGTCTCCTGAGGAGGTCTGGACAGGTAGGAAAAGCAGTCCCTTGAGATCTGACACTGGGTGGACAACCTTGCTCCTCACCTCCCCAGACTCCCCACCTGTCGTTGGCCACCTGGGATTTACATCACTTTCCCTTCATCAGACTTCTCTGAACTCTGGGAGCTGAATGTTAGAGCTCCATTGCACCATCTCCCACCCACTTTCCTTAGAGGACTGGCTGCACACAGGCACAGAAGGATGTTTCCCATTTGCAAGCAAAGCAAAGTAAAGCACGATCAAGTGTCTTAAGCAATAAAACACTCCTCAACCATATACTAAGTACAAGCTGCCTCTAATGAGGTCGCCTTTCTACAAGGGATGATCTTACGAGAAATGTTTTAGATAGATAGATAGATAAAGGTAGATACAATTAAAAGAGTTGGCTAAAGATACCGTTATACTACTGAAAGACAGGCAGGCTTTTAGTCCCTGAAGCTCAAAGCAGCAGTGTGGGTGGGAAGTATCTGAATGAACAAAGAGTAAGGGAAGGAGAATAATGGAAAGGGCCTTTGTCTAGACAGTCTGCTGAAAACATTACTTCAGAAATGGTCATTGTATCAGCACAGGTGAAAATATATGAAAGATTAGAATTATTAACTACAAAAGACATTAACCACTTGATCCAGTGTGGCCTGGCAGCAAAGGCAGCCAGCAGTGTCCTGACGTGTATAAAGAGGAGCCTCGCCAAAAGAGTGAGGGAAGTGGTTGTCTCCCCATGCTCATTGCTTGTTAGACCACCTGTAACCAATTATATCCAGTTTTAGGGCCCCAGTTCAGGTGTACTGATCTGGCTGGGATGGGGTTACCTTCCTTCATAGCAGCCTGTGTGGTGCTATGTTTTGCATTTGTGCCTTAAACAGTGTTGATAACACACCAGTGTTCTGGCTATTGCTGAGCAGTGTTTGCACAGTGTCAAGGCCGCCTCTGCTCCCTCCCAGTGAGTGGGCTGCAGATGGGCAAGAACAGCTGACCCCAACTGACCAAAGGGATACTCTCTAACGTACGACGTTGTGCTGAGCAATAAAAGCTGGGACAGAGGAAGAAGGAACTAGAATATTTTTGTTACAGGAATCACTTCCTAGTTCACATGGAATCCATTGCATAGCATTAGTAAAAGGCCTTAGACCTTCATAAGCGGTGAACTTTCACCTAGCTACTGATGAAGTTCTACTGAACTCTTACTTAGTCGCGTGAGGGAAGGCCCTGAAACTGGTGTAAATTAGAAAGATAAGATAGCCACATCCATCAGCAGAGGTTGCCTCATCGAGAAACGAAAAAGAACGGCCCGCTTGGAGACAGTGAAAGGATCCAATGAGGAAAAAGGAGACCCCAGACCCAAATACTCCAACTGGACTAAACCGTCTCACAAGGGGAGGGGAGCTTAGACTGTAAGGGTATAATTGTCCAGAGAGTCTCTGGTTCGGGGTCCGTCTCCAGAGGCACTCAGCTCAAGCTGTTCTTCACCACTGTACCGCTTAATAAATTCAACTGGTATACGTCATGTCAGAGATTCTGCTTCAGGAAACCTAGGGTTGAGCCTGAGGGAAGAGAAAGCACCCAAGAGAGACTCTGTGTGTGTGTGTGTGTGTGTGTGTGTGTGTGTGTGTGTGTGTGTGTGTAGAGTCGAAAGGCGCGCACGTCGGCTCACTGGAGTCTCCTGCTGCAAAGGGACTCCAGACCCAGCAGTTAAAGTCTCGGGTGGTGTGTGTGCAACTCCTTGATTGGTGTGTGAATGCTCAGGCAGCGGCTTCTCCATTAACGTTTTTTCATTCAAAGAGTCTTCTGTGTGGAGACTGGCTGGGCATCATTTTTGCTTGTGGGAGGTGGTGAGTGGTTGCCTTTGCGTTGCTTGTTATTATTATTGGTTGTTGATTTTTTAAAAATCTCTTTCTTTCACCTGCTAAGCTGTCTTTATCTTGACCCACAACTTTCCGTGCTTTATTTCTTCCTGTTCTCTCTCCTGTCCCAGTGGGGAAGGGGGGGAAAGAGTGAGCGGCTGCGTGGCTGCCGGGCTATTGGCCAGAGTCAATCCACCACATCAAGGAAGACGTTGACAACTGGGAGTGACTTCAGTGGGAGGCTGCCAAGATGCGCAGGGGCTGCAGCACTTGCCTGGGGAGCAGAAACTGAGGGAAAGGGCTGCCTTCGGCCTGGGAAAGGGAAGGTCTGGGGAACCTCATAGCAGCCAGCCAGTCCCTGCAGGGAGGTTTTCAGGAAGATGGAGCCAGTCTTGTCACCGTGGTGCTTGGCAGGACGATAATAGACGATAGTCAAATGTTGAAATAAGGAATGTTGAGGCTGGAGATAGGGACAATCTTTCTCTCCATAAGGGCATCCAAACATTGAAGCAGGTTTCCCAGAGATGTTTTCCTGTCTTTGTCCTTGGACATTTTCCAGCCCCCATGTGGCAAAGCCTTGAGCAAAGTGGTCTGACTCCGTAGCCGATTCTGCTGTGAGCATGAGGTTGGACTGGAGACCTACTGAGGTCCCATTCAGGAGAGTGGAAAACTAAATGATGCTGTGGTTCCTTCCTCTCTAGGTGTGCCCTTGATGACAGTAGGGAAAGCTGTCAGGTTCCCCGTGACCATGGAAGTAAGTCAGATGCTGGCATAGTCAGATCAGCTGAAGTTGTCTTCTCCTCCTCCAGGCAGTGTTGCTCAGATGCAGGACTGCTTCACAGGTATCCCCAAACAGCCCTGGTTATTTCCTTTGCTTCACCATTCATTCCCTTTTCATTCTTTTCCCACCTCTCAAGTCCTGCTCTTTAACCATCCTTATCCCCACCCATGCAAAAAGCCAAGGACTTTTCACTGTTTATCCAGTGGCCCTGCATTTGCTCACTTTGAACCTTCCTTTGGTGTCTCTGAGGTGGTTACTGTGGTGCTTTCTACCTCGCATTGCAACTCAACTTAACGCTAGTACTCTTTTCTTCTCTGTAGTGTCCTGCAGCTACTTAAGTTCTGATCTTGTTAGAGGCACCACGACTCAGGATGGCCGTTGGCACGCATACTTTAAAAGCTGGACTGTTGGAGGTTCAGTCCAGAGGGACCTTGGCACACCTGGGATTTGGCCAGCAGAAACCTCAAGGTTTTGAAGGAAAAGCTCAGAAACAACTCCATGCAGCAGCATGGACAGGGACCTGACTGACTAAGGGAACTGTGACAATGCCATATGAGTCAGTGGTTCTCACATTTCGAAAGGAGAGTGGAGTGTCTGGAGGAGGTCTGCCAACTTGAAGTGAAGGGCCTAAAGGATGAGCTGTGGGGAGAGTCTGAGGGAGCTGGGTGTCTGTAGCCTGCTGAAGTGGAGGCACGGGTTTACCTAGCAAGAGCCTGCACCTGCCTGGAGGGATAACGGAGCCAACCTGTTCTCTGCAGTCACCATTGATACGACAGAAGGAACAGCCACAAGCTGCCTCTTGGGAGCTTTAGGCTGAACCTCAGGAAAAATAAAATGGACTAGGAGGAGCGTTGCCATGATCTCCACCTTTGGAGCTCTTCAAGTTTCAGCGCCGCAAAGTCACGGCCAGCCTGGAGGCTGGACTAGAGACCCCCTCGCAGCAGTCTCTTTCCCAACAGGCCTGTGCCTTGCCACATGTCATATGAGAAGAGACTAAGCTGGAGGAGAGGGTCTCTACATCACAGGACAATTCAGGGTGGAAGGAGGGTCAGGAGGTCTCTAGAGTTGCACTGGCTCCAAGCAGGGCCAGCTCTGAGGTCAGACCAGCTTGCTCGCTAAATGCCAGAATCCGGAGAAAGAGTTTACACATGAACCAGGCATCTGTGCCGCCGTTACAGAAATGGAGACAAGGCCTTTGACCAGCTCCCTGAACACAGCTATTGGTACGTCATGCCCCCTGAGAACATCCATCCTCCCGGGAACATCCATCTTCTTGTCCAAAGGAGTGGGATCCTTATGCAACTATCCTGCCATATCTCCAGACCATGGGGTGCTTTACACTGTAAACAGAACTGAAGGAAAGCCTCTGACTTGGGTACGGTCAACTGAATTGCTAAAAGAGGGCAAGATGGAGGGATCTCAGAGCTTCCAGGTTCTTCCTGAAGATAGAAGGCCTCAGATATAGGAACAGAAGATAACAGTTTTGAACTAGCCTAGGCTTTAGATCATTTCACATGTGATGGCTCTGCTCCATCCTTTCAGTCATTGGCACCCAGAAACCTCATCTGCTTTTCCTTCCTCTCCTCCCAAAAGCTGATCAAGTGATGGGAAGAAAGGAAGGAGAAAGGCCCTAGGCCTCTGTGACTCACCTGGGCTCTGGCACTTGGAGGGCCACAGTGTCATCCATTGTACACCCCATAAAGAATCAAGCTGGGAAGAGACTCTTCACGTACAAGTGAACAAGGTCGATGGACAGGCAAGGCTGTGTCTGGAGACCAGTACACCTAGAGCATCGATCAAGCTGGGGCTGAAACTCAGGCCTGGTCTTCAATGGTCTCCTGGGCCCATGGACAGAGGTGTGGATGGAGGCCCCAGGT
Organism: Phaethon aethereus; assembly: GCF_964289735.1. Taxonomy (NCBI): domain Eukaryota; kingdom Metazoa; phylum Chordata; class Aves; order Phaethontiformes; family Phaethontidae; genus Phaethon; species Phaethon aethereus. The sequence goes on along the minus strand of NW_028114133.1, from coordinate 76,992 downwards.
GAGGCTGATTAGGGTCCTGAAGGCCTGTGGATGCTCTCAGGGCCCTGACACTGCCCCCATGGGATCCCACCTGCCAGTGCCCTCAGTAGGCCAAGTTCTCATTCCCGCATGTGCAGGGTCTGTGCTCGGCTACTCTCCTTCCCCGCTTCTGTGCAGATCTGGGAGACCACAGTTTCATGCTGACTACAACCAAGGCTGAAACTGGTCTTCCCATCCCTGACCAACTTTTCCTCTTTTGGGAGTACAAGGTCCAGGTGAGCCTCAGACTGGGTGGCACAGTTAGAAGCTGACCCACACGCAACATCCTGTTGCATGTCCCATAGAGAACATCCACACATCTGACCTGCTCTGGTAGCAAGCAGGGCATCCTCCACTTCTCGCCTTCCCTGTTAGTCTCGCCTAAAGATGTTGTATCTCCGTCAGTCACAAAAGCTGTGGGAGCTGTCCTTTTCCGTCTTGACTCTTGCTCCCCTAACGTCACAGCTTTGCGATGGCATGTTGTCCTCCTGCTGTCTGTGCTCCAGGCTGTGGGCTTTGGTGCACATTAGGCCTGTAGCACCTCAGATGTGGCACCAGGGCCAAGGGCAGATTTGTCACATGGACACCTGATACCAAAAGATTGGCCCTCTTTGTGTGGAAAGGCTTCACAGCCGATGTGTGCTGGAGTGGATGGCAGGAGGCAACATAATGATGAAGGAGGTTCTCACAACGAGAGCAAAAGCTGCAGTCCCCAAGACCAGACAGAAAACGGCCTTGGGCTGTGCAGCCCTGGCAGGAGAGGGGTTTGTTGTCCCAGGTGACACTTGCAGCAATGCGTGGGGCCTGTGACAGAGGTGAAGCCGATCTCCAAGAAGGACAAGCTGCTGCTGAGAAAGTCCCCGGGGGAGGACAGCCTGTCATCCAGCCACACTGTGGACATCATGCTGGGGGCTGACTGGCTAGATAGCAGCTCTGCAGAGAAGTACCTTAGGGTCCTGGAGGGCAAGCAGCTGAGCATGAGCCAGCCATGCAGCCTCGCAGCAAAGGCCAGCAGCCTCCTGGGCTGCATTAGGAAAAGCATTGCCGGCAGATGGAGGGAAGTTAACCTTCTCCTCCACTGAGCACCGGTGGGCCACATCTGGAGTGCTGTGTCCAGTGCTGGGCTCCCCAGTGCAAGAAAGTTGTTGACCTGCTAAAGCAAGGCTATCAAAGGGCCACAAAGCTGATTTAAGGGACCGCAGCATCTTCCATAGGACGGAAGGCTGAGAGGTCTGGGACTGTTAAGCCTGGAGAAAAAATTGCTCAGGAGTCTGGAGTAATAGGGCACGGACTGTGGCAGGGCTTCAGGCCAAAGACCTTTATTGTTAGCGTAGCGTGCTTTTTATACAAATACAGCCCGTTCACGCACCTAAAAGTGCTACCCGGTTGGCTATTGCTTTAAGTCCACGCGACTCTCACAGAGGCAGGATTGGTCGCCTCTGTATGTCCACGCGCTCCTTTGCTTCTTCTTAGTTGTTTACCACAGCTCCTTCTCTTCAAGGTTGAGCCCTGCAGGTGTCCGGCTGTTTACCAGCTTCTCAATGCCACAGCTCCTTCTCCTTAAGGTCGAGCCATGCAGGGTGATCCCAATATCACCCCCTTTTTGTTTATCTATAAACAAAACCTGATGGTTCATTTGCAGCCCGAGGACTGTGAGGAAGATGGACCATCTGTACATTCTTCTATCGTCCTGCACCACGAACTCAGCCCAGCAGTCGGTAGGTGCCAGCTTTACATGGGCGTCCCCACGGAGGCAACGGTGGCCTTGCCGTACACCGGCCCACTGCCCTTTGGGAAATCCCGGTATTTATACATTTGCAGAGGAACGAGTTTCGACACACGTGGCCAGCGAGTGTCAGAACACGCCTTGGTTGCCACCTTTCAACACAGAGAGCCTATGGCATACGCGCCCGCTGGCCAGACGTGCTGCACGTGCCCCAGCCACCCTGTCTGTTGGTTCGTAGGCTTTGTTCACGCGGCATATTACCATAATCCAGCAGTCACATATCAACCATGCTCAAGCCAATAGCAGAATGTTATAAGGCAAACAAAATTGTGAATTGTGCTTTATATTCCTCCGTTACTGCATGTCTTCCCCATCCTCCCCTAACCTTGATCAACTTTCTTATCTCTTGGGCTGTTTTCTCTCACCCAGCATAGTATCTGTTTCTTACCCAGCCATCCATTTTCTGATATTCTAACTGCAGTTTTCTCACAGGCCAAAATTCCATCTGTTAACCCCTCCGTATGTATACGATAATTGGCGATAATTTCCATTTCTGCCGACAAGCTAACTATTGCTTTTTCTAGCTGAGATAAACGTCTGAGTCCCAAACAGGATTCCAATTGAAGTTTACAATGTATTACATTATATACATTAACCACTCTGCTAGACTTAGGCTTGCGGTCATACAAGGATACGTAGGACAGAAGGTTACACTTCATCACACGAATCAGATGAACATATTTCACATAGCTGTACTACTCCTCGTGATGGGAAAAGCGCCCGTACAAAGCTATGATAACCTTTATTATATCTCACCAAGGGATTTGTAGTTATAGAGTGCTTTGCCCTAAAAGCTTTCCATGTTCCTCTAATGATACCGCTAATTTCAGTCTGATTAATTATCTGTGTTATAAATGATTTAGTCCCAAACAGGATTCCAATTCAAATGTACAATTTATTAAGCGAATAGAGGCAAGCAAACAGCGCTGGGTGCGCCGGGAGTCTCCGCTCCACCAAGACGCACGCGGTACAGCTCCTGTTCCTGGTTTATATCCTGTCCGTTAATACATATTCATGAACAGGCGTGTCTTCTTTGGCGCATGCCCTCTTCTCCTTCTAGGATCTTCTCGAATCTTCCTCAGCATGATCCTGTTCGCTAATACATATTCATGAATAGGCGTGTCTGCTAATACATATTAATGAACAGGCGTGTCTTCTTCAGCGCATGCCCTCTTCTCCTGCTAGAGTCTTCTTGAATTTTCCTCGGCGTGCCCCCAGGATGACCCCAAACCGTATGCATGCACTTTCTTTACACAATACTATGCGGTCAGTGGTCAAACTGGTTTGAGCTGATATACCAGCCAAGTAGTTTAACTTTCTCCTGTAAAATACCCCTTTTTATGGTGCAGGAGAAATCCATAAAAGTCCAGAAGGTTACACTTCATCACACGAATCAGATGAACATATTTCACAATCCCCCATCTTTTTCTTTATAGTATTGATTCGTGTTTTCGTTTCCAATTGAGTACTGCAGATATCTGCATTCCTTGTATAACCGAGTAGATTAATCTAGTAACAATTCCCCACATATCCCCAATACAACTATCCCGATTTTAGTAAGCCAATCACCACCCATAAAATCTCCCCAAAATCCTCCTAGATTGATTCCATTCCAAGTTTATCTCTCAGGAGGCCATTCGTTATACACCTGGACTCCTAGTCGCTCTCCCTAATTTATGGGTAACAGGAAAAAACTAGGTTTTATTGTTGATTACACGTACGGGCTGTACAATTAGAAAAGGTCCTCAGTTTTCCCATTTTTCTGGGGTAAACCCCAGCTGGACTTGTTCCAATATTGACTACAGTTATTTGCCGTAGTCAGAGTCAAGGAACTCACCCCAAGTAGAACTAGAAGAGGTCCGGTCAGGGCCATAGTGGTCGGCGGTCACAGCCCAAAGGGGTTGCAGCCCTTGGCAGACCCTTTTTAAGCCGCAACACCAGTTCCCCTCCGGTCTTGCCCTCTTCCTTCCTTTAAGGGGGTGCTTTCTTAGTACCCAAATTAATTGAGCACTGCTTGTGAAGGCCAGAGCTTTGCTAGATCAGTGGTTTGTCCAGACCTGAGCACTTGCCCGAGCCTGGCGATCCTCTTTATTTGCAAGGCTTTATGGCTACAGAAAACTGCCAGTTAGCCTGCAGTTCTTACAAATAAACACCACCTTCTACACCAAGGACAAATTCTAGTTCCAGCTCCTTTTTCCTGTTCTTCTTTTGCCAACAACTCCTTCCGATGATACTCGTTTGGAGTACCCATTGTTGTTTCCTATTACCCTTTCCCATTGTTTTCCAAACTTGGGGATTACTTATATTGCTCTCCATAGCTTCCCATGGCCATCGTTCACCTCGATTTGTTCCACCACAAACGTAACAATTAGTTATATTCAATGACTTAGCAATGTTTTCAGCAAGATTTACAAGTAGATTTTTAGCAACTGTGGGAATTTCATGTTTCACTCCTGTTTCTATTACAGGAGTAGCCGCAATAAAATTCCCACAGCAATTTAGTCAGATGTGACCTTCCACTCCTTCCCTGGACCTTTCACTCGTGACACATGTGTCCATCCTTTTTCAGCAGTTCTCACAGCTGTTTCTGTAGTGAATAAAACAAGGAAAGGTCCTTCCCAGAGGGGAGATAGGTTTCCTTCTTTCCATGTTTTTATCAGAATTTTATCTCCTGGTTCTAACTGATGAATTGCAAATCCTAAAGGTGGTGTTTGGGCCACCATCCCAATCTCTCTTCATTCTTTTAATCTTTTTCCAATGGTAATTATATCTTGTTGGATACTATGATCCTCAATTACCTTGTTCCCCAGAGGCATTCCTTGAAAATAAGGCATGCCATAGAACATTTCATATGGCGATATTCCAGTCTCACTGTATGTTTTCGTTAAGCCAATGGTAAACATTTCGTCCAGGGCATTTGTGTCTCAATCATTAATTTAGCCAATTGTTGTTTTATTGTTTGATTCATTCTTTCTACCTTCCCCGAGCTTTGTGGGTGCCACAGAGTGTGGTATTCCCACTGAATACCTAATGATTGACATAATAGTTTTATTATTTTAGAAGTAAAGTGTGTGCCCTGGTCAGAATCAATGTACTGGATTATCCCATATCTAGGTATCAAATGTTCCAATAAAATTTTTACCACCATCTGTGCCATAGCTCGTGCTACAGGGTACGCTTCTACCCACTGTGTTAAATGATCTACTATTACCAATAAATATTTTATCCTCCCTACCTTAGGCAATTCAGTGAAATCGACTTGTACTTTCTCAAAAGGTCTGTAAGCTGTTTTTCTCCCTCCCGTGGCTGCTTGTCGAAACACTGTCTTATTTACCTTTTGACAAATTAAGCAACCTTGTGTAATTTGCTTTGCTATTTCAAAAATTCCAATACAACCAAATTGTTTAAGAAAATGATCACTTAACGCTTTTGTACCCCAATGTGTTTGTGCATGCAAACGTTCTAATAATCGCCTGGTGTAGGCTTTTGGCAGCATTTCTCGCCCATCGGGCAGTGCCCATTTTCCTTGTTCTAATTTAGCTCCTATTTTCTTCAATTTTGTTTGTCCTTCTGGGGTAAACTCCTTCTCTCTTTCCTCTCGTCCTTCTTTGCTGGTGTCCTCCTTTGTTTGTATGACATTAATTTTGGCAACTTTAGTCCTCAAGGCTGCTTCCTGGGCCTCTTTAGCTGCTAAGTTATTTCCTCTAGTTCGGTAATCACCAAAAGTCCCTTTTGGTGTCCCCTCACATGTACCACTGCTATCTCCTTTGGTTCTCTTAACGCCTTTAAAATTTTTACTATTAATTCTTGATGTATTAAATTCCTCCCGTGAGTATTAATCCAACCTCTTTCTTCCCAAATTTTTCCAAAAGTGTGGACCACCCCATATGCGTATTTAGAATCTGTAAATACAGTCCCGCTTCTTCCTTTTAATAATTCCAGGGCCCTACATAGGGCATACAGCTCACAAGCCTGAGCTGACCATGATGGACTCAGAGGTCCTGATTCCACAATTTCTAAGTCCTTGTTAATTATTGCATATCCCGATTTTCTCTTCCCTTCTACCACTCGGGAGGAGCCATCTATAAACAGCGCTTCTCCATTTTTCAACTCAGCATCTCTTAGATCTGGTCTCACCTTAGTCTGGGTCTCAATTACCTCTAAACAGTTATGTTGTAATTCCTCTGATGGTTCTCCAAACAAAAATTGTGCTGGACTCTGAGCAGAAGTCACCCTCAGTTCTAAGTCAGGGGAGTCTATTAGTATTGCTTCATACTTTAGGGTCCGGCTGTCCGTTAACCATTTTTCCGCTTCTTGTTGTAAAACATTTCTGACATTGTGTGGGGTATACACTTTTAAAGGAGCACTAAAGGTAATCTTCCTAACTTCCTCTATTAATAATGCTGTAGCAACCAAAGCTTGGAGACAAGCAGGCCATGCTCTGCTTACTGGATCAAGTAACTTAGAACAATGCCCCATGGGTTTTTTGGATTCCTGCCCAGTCTTGAGTAAGAACTCCATATGCTGTCTGGCTTGATGTATTCACAAAGAGATAGAAAGGTTTTTCTAGATCTGGGAGGCTCAATACAGGTGCTTGTATTAATGCCCTTTTTACTTCCTCAAATCTCTGATCATCTTCAATAAACCACTTAAGTTGGTTATTAGTTAATTTTTCATATAAGAATTTTACTTTATCACTATAATTTTCAAGCCATGGTCTACAATATCCTACTAATCCCAGTATTTGCCTAATTTCCGTTTTAGTCTGTGGGGGTCTTAAGGATAGAATCCCAGATACCCTATCAGGATCTAACTTCTTCCTTCCCTTACTCAGCCAATGTCCTAAATATTTTACTTCTTGTTCTACAAACTGTAGCTTTGATCGGGACACCTTTAATCCCTTTTCCCCTGGAAAATTTAACAATTTAATGGTGGCTTTTCGGATCCCCTCTTCAGTTTCTCCTGCTACTAATGAATCGTCCACATATTGCAATAATTTTACCTCCTTAGGTATTGTGAAATCTTGTAGAATTGTTTCTAAAGTTTGTCCAAATAGATTTGGTGACTCCGTAAACCCTTGTGGTAGCACAGTCCATCTTAATTGTTGTTTTTGTCCTGTTTTGGGGTCCTCCCACTCAAAGGCAAAATAATCTCTGGATGCCTCATCCAGAGGACAGGCCCAAAAAGCATCTTTCAAATCTACTACACTATACCAAGTATGTTTGGGAGATATATGACTCAATAAAGTATAAGGATTTGCCACCACAGGGAATTTAGTGATTGTTCGCTGATTTACAGCTCTTAAGTCCTGCACCATCCTGTATGACCCATCCGGCTTTTTTACGGGAAGAATGGGCGTGTTACGAGGTGACATACATGGTTCTAGGGTTCCTTTTACCAAAAGTCTGTCAACTACAGGTTTTAATCCTTTTCGACCCTCCATAGGTATAGGGTATAGCTTGATTCTAATTGGGCGGTGCGGATCTATTATTTGAATGCTTATGGGGTCCATTTTGTCTTTCCAGTTTCCCCTTCCTTATACCACACTGAGGGGTTAATAGCTTCTTCATCCTCTTGTGTTAAAGTGTATAATTTAATCTGCAATTTGTCCCCTTGACTCTGAATGCTCAAGTTTAACTTCAAAATCAAATCCCTTCCTAATAAATTGTATTCCGCTTCAGGGAGCAAAAGTAAATCATTAAGACAAATTTTCTTTTCTGTTTCTACTTCTACATCTTTCAATGTATTTACTTTATAAGGCTCTCCTTTTGCTCCTGCTACTGACACGTAACTCTTCCCTTTTTCTATTCCTTTTGGAAGTTTTTGAATGGTTGACTTTTCGGCCCCTGTATCCACTAAAAATAAAACTTCCTCTTTATGGGGACCAATCAATAATTTTATCAAGGGCTCTGTTGATGTTGAAGTCCCCAGAAGATAGAGCCCCCGACACCCCTAATCTTCTTTGAACATCTTCTCATCTTGTTCCCGCTGACGGCAGTTCTTCTGAACATGTCCCCTCTTGTTACAGTAGTAACAGACGGGAATTGTAAATCTTCCTCGATAAGGCTGTCCCCAGGGTGTCTGCTCTATTCTTTTTTCCCTTTTCTCTCCAGGAGTCGTCTTATTTTTCTGACTTTCCCTTACTGCTGCTACAAAAATTTTTGCTTTTGCTTTTTGTTTTTCTTCGTCCCTCCTAACATAGACTTTCTGGGCTTCTCTAAGTAACTCCTCTAATCCTCTTTCTTGCCAATCCTCCAATTTTTCTAATTTCCTTCTTATATCCCCCCAGGATTTAGCTACAAATTGTGTTCTAAGGAGTGCGGTCCCAGCCACTGTATTCGGATCAATTCCAGAATACATTGGTAGGTTTTTCCTCAACCTCTCCAACCATTCTGTTGGAGATTCGTCTTTCCCTTGTTGTTCATTAAATGCTTTAGTAATGTTTTGCCCTCGGGGAACCGCTTCCCTTATTCCCTGTATGATTAACGTTCTCAAATCCCTCATATTTTGTCTTCCTGGGGGTTGTTGATGATCCCAGTGGGGATCCACATTTGGCCATTTCTGATCTCCCGGGGGTCCTGCCTGACTCTGTCTTTCCCAAATTCTCATTCCAGCTTGTCTAATCATTCCCCTTTCCTCAACAGTGAATAGGATCCCTAAAATGGACTGTATTTCTTCCCAGGTATAAGTATTGGGGCCTAGGAATTGGTCCAATTTTTCAGCTACTCCGAGGGGATCATCTAATAGGGTCCCCATTTCTTTCTTGAAATTTCTTACGTCTGTGGTATTTAACGGGACTGCCACAAACCCGATGCCTCCCTGATTGCCTCCGAGGGGTACTTCTCGTAAGGGATATAGAGAAGCTCCCTCAGATACAGCAGTCCTACTTCTCGTACATGCAGCCGGAGGTCGATCTAATTCCGGTGCTGTTGGTGGTGGAGACAGGGGCAACGGTGGTACAGAGAGAGGTACTACGGCCACCGGAGGGGGAGCCGCCGCCGGAGATGGATTATTAGAACATGGAGGCGGTAGGTTATCCAGTGGCTCCCATTTATCATCTTTTTCCTTTTCACTTTTCCCCTCTTCTTCTTCCTCAAACTTTTCATCTGTTTTTAATGTAAGTATTGAGGCTGGAAAAGAACGTAAAGTTCTGTCCCATAATCCTGCATAATCACTTTCCTCCTGACTAAAAGGTTCCTTTGAATTAACATATATATTTAAGGCCTGGCAGACCCAGTCTTCAAAAGATCCAAAAGCGGGCCAAAAGACATGTGGTCTCAAACGTTCTTTTGGCCATTCTACCATACAATATTGAACTAATTTTAATTTACTTTTTCCTTTTCTGGGGCCCCTATCATTCCAATTTTCAATCATTATTCCTAATGGACTCTCCGGAGGTATTTCTAGTAATTCGCTCCCTTTCTTCTGGTCCTGGGGTCTCGATTTCGTCTGACCCATCTAGGAATTTTTACTGTGGCAATTCCTACAGCCCTTGGCTACCAGTAAGAGTGTCTTGCAGGGGGTTTAGGACCTATCACCCACCCACGAATCCTATAAGAATCGCTTCGGTCCTTCACCGGCCAAGTCCCTCGCGGGAGATTGGAACCGCGGTTAGAAGACCTCCACAATCGCTTCGGAACTAGCTTCCGTCTCAGTCACACTCTTACACACACAGGCAACCGAATCCTACCCAACCGAACGGTATACACCTTAAATACTTACGACTCCGTCGTCTTCGTTCGGATCTTCGCGCGCAGAATTACGGGCAAAATAAACTGCTGCAGCCGGCAAGGGAGCTCATAAAAAATCAAATTCTTTGCTTGCCCCTATTCAGGTTCAGGATGGCGTTAGTCCCGACCCGACCCGATCAGGAGCCACCAAAAGGTGGGGCGCCCCTCCTAGATCAAGTCAGAATTCAGGAACCAAGACCATCCCGGACGAGCCCCCAATTGTTATAAATGATTTCGTCCCAAACACGATTCCAATTCAAATTTACAATTTATTAAGCGAATAGAGGCAAGCAAACAGCGCTGGGTGCGCCGGGAGTCTCTGCTCCACCAAGACGCACGCGGTACAGCTCCTGTTCCTGGTTTATATCCTGTCCGTTAATACATATTCATGAACAGGCGTGTCTTCTTCAGCGCATGCCCTCTTCTCCTGCTAGAGTCTTCTCGAATCTTCCTCGGCGTGCCCCCAGGATGACCCCAAACCTTATGCATGCACTTTCTTTACACAATACTATGCGGTCAGTGGTCAAACTGGTTTGAGCTGATATACGAGCCAAGTAGTTTAACCTTCTCCTGTAAAATACCCCTTTTTATGGTGCAGGAGAAATCCATAAAAGTCCAGAAGATTACACTTCATCACACGAATCAGATGAACATATTTCACACCTCTAAGTATGGATCTGCATGTGGCCCACAATCTAGTAATGTTTCTTGCATATGGACCACCCCTGATCATAAAAGACGTTTTAAACAATGGGTGAAGAGACCCCATTATACCATGTCATTGGAACCAGACAGGCTATGGAATTGTATAAACAAGATAAATTGTTACAATATGGATGATTATCTATGGATACCGTTTGCCTCAGACCTCCATCACGCCTTAAGAAGTATATGCCTGTGCCACAATTACAGTGCTCCAATCCCTAGCTTACAGACAGCATGTCAGATAGAATCCTCTAAACACATGGCTAGTAAATGTAGGATTCCTTCCCAACATTATAAAAAATGGATGCAAGACTCATGAGCCAGTAGTAAAGAGCACAAGTACCACTCTAATGTATCCTGCACTGCTTGAGACCGTATGGGTATGTTCTAATGAAGAGATATCAGATTACAGTCAACCCTATTGGGATGGGTTAGAATGCACTTTAGGAATTCCACAAGTTTATCTCCCATAATAGCTTTTAATCATACTCAGGAGTCATTCACTGTAGTCATTCATGAAACCAAGAGGGTACAGAACAAAGAGAAATGTATTGCCCTCCGTGTCACGGCCAAGCTATTATACAGCAGGGATGAGAGTAAGCTTAGCAATGGGATTGTTTTGGACTTCTTCGGCTGTGATAATTGAAAATTGATTATATCTAGAAAATCTACCATGGCAAGGAGAGACTCTAGCTAATTGTATGCAGCCAGCCAGCAAGGCTAAGCAACACCCAGCTTGTACCCACGAGCAGCCTCACAGATGACTTTAGAAAATCAATTAGCATTGAATATGGTACTACTAAAGGAGAACAGCGTTTGTGGATGGCTGAATAACACCTATCCTGGCAAAACCTGCTGTCAATTCCAAATGTGTCCGCTACTCTGCATCAAGCTAGAGATGAAATGCAAAAAACTGTGGACCAAACCCATGAGCTCAATGAGAACATGAAACCAAGCAACTGGCAATGAACGAGGTGGATTTAAAATATTTTCAGTTGGCTCAGATTAAAAGTTAGTGGATGGGATCATAGTCTAACCCAGTATGTATTAATGTTTATCATAATGATTGTTATTGTCCGTATTTGATTGTCACGTGTGAAATCTATGATAACTAGAGCTGTAACCATGCGTGTTAAGAGGATCCACATCTATGATCCTGAATACATCCCTTTAATACCATCCCCTATTATAAATTGCGACGAGCGAGGGAAGGCAAGCAGTCGACTCAATATGAGTGATAAGGCAAGCTTCAACTTTATTGCAAAACCTTACACATATTTATACACTAAGTTCTACCTTATGCATACTTGTCTTACAATCATTGGCTTAGCCCTAAAGATTGCATTATCATACTCCTCCTACTTGCGGTTACTGCTACGTGGTCCGGGTTCCATCCTGTTTTTCTTATACAGTGCTGCTTCTTAGCTGTTTACCACAGCTCCTTCTCCTCAAGGCCGAGCCCTGCAGATGTCCAGCTGTTTACCAGCTTCCCAATGCCACAGCTCCCTCTTCTCAAGGCCGAGCCGTGCAGATATCTAGCTGTTTACCAGCTTCTCAATGCTGCAGCTCCTTCTCCTTAAGGTCGAGCCGTGCAGAGTGATCCCAACAATAAATTACCAACCAACAAGAGAGGATGAAAACACAGGAAGGAGATGAATGCCTCGACCCACCTAAATACAAATTACACAATGTTCCTCTCAGTGAGTTGTGACTAAGGTCACAGGGTGGATAATGTGGGAAACCACTGTGGGTCTGTAGGGAGTAGCAGGGTTTGACTGGAGCAACACGCTCCTCTTCAAAAGCAACCCTGATGGGTTGCAGTCAGACAGTCTCATAACTGACTATTGTTGAGTGATGTCTGGGATGAGGCGAAAGCCTTGCAGCCTGATGTTCTACGGCAAGGCCACAAAGACCTCCATCAAACGTGAGTAAGCTGACCATTATTAATAACTGAAATTCTTATTAACTTTTCATTCCTATTGATCGATGCTATTTGAGTTATATAGTATCTATCGGTCTACAACAAATAAATGAATAAAAAATTAATGAACTGATTAAGTTTTTATTAATCAAATTAGTCTAAATCAATCATTAATAATTACTTATTAATAACAGTCGTTACCTATTAAGATCGATTATTTTATTTATTAGTATTTTGTGGTACTGCATTAACACTACTGTCCTCCAGTTACTTATCATGTATTTTTTTTTCTTTATCATCACTCTGATTTACTGTTGTAATTATCTACTATCAATTCATCATTATTAATTATCATTAATTACACGTGCTACACGACGGCTCTGTTCCTCACCTAGAACTTGTTATCAGTAAAGTAGTTCCTTATTAACGTGATCTTAATCCACTGGATGTTAATTCCAGTAAATATTAATCTGTATTGCTCTATCGCTAATCATTACTTCGTATATTAATTACCGGTTAATGAATTATTTATTACATTCATTAACCATAGGTCGGTGTATGTTAATCCATCAAGAATTAGCAGAGAGTGCCAGATCAGCATTTGTCCTAAACCTGCTCTCCCCACTCCCTCCTCCCAAACCGCCCGCCTGCCCTCACCCCGGAGAGTTCTGTGTCAAGACACCCACACGCACCCTGCACACCCCCCGTTTCTTTTTGATTGTCATTTTTTTAGCTATTTATTTATCTAGCCTCCCTCCCCCTTACCTTTTCTTACTCTTCTCTCTCACCACCGGGGACCGGGGACCGGGGACCAGGCAGAGGCGGCGGTGCCCAGCCCCAGCCGCCCGCCCTCCCCACCCCACCGCAGCGAGCCCCATTGCTACAAGGCCGCCAGAAGTTAATCTGCTTATGTGTAAACGTGGTGGCAGCTGAGGTATGTTTAAGAATACTGGTAAGTGTTGCTAGAAACCTACAAATATTTTCCGGGTGTTAACCGCGGGGTGCCAGCTTTGTGGGCCTACCACCCAGCACCCAGCTCTGCACAGGTCTGGAATAAACCGGTATCTCGTCTCGGTGTGTGAGACTGGCCTATCGCACGCCGGGAAACGAAACCGCCTTTTCGGACACCACCATCAGCAAAGCAGCGCCCCCGCTTTGCCTGAGGCTGCTGGGCCTGTCCTCTGGGCGCTGCTCACCACTGGAACGCATCCCGCTGGCGACGGACACGCCGACGGCCGCTAGCGAGAGGCGCGGCCCACCTCTCCGGCAGCCGGAGCCCGGCCTCGGGGACGCAGGTCTCTGCCCAGGCCGAGGCACGGGGCTGCTGCTTTCCCAGGGACGGCTTCAACCGGGAGCCGAGCCGAGCACATCGCCCGCAGGCGGACACCGAGGCGGGCCACAGCGCAGGCTGTAGCAGAGAAGGCGGCGTTGTCCACAGCGTTACCAGACTTTTTCGTTTCTTACTGCGTGCACACCCGCCACACACGCTCCCAAACCGGCCCCGGCACGAACCCCTCGCCCGCGGCCACACGCACACACGGAGACACCCCCCCTCCCCCTTCCGCCAGCAGTTTTGCCGGCCCGGGGAAGGAAGGAAGGCGGGAGACTTTAGGACCCCGCGGCGTCCCTGCCGCACCCGTGCCCCCCTCCCGCCTTTCGTCCTCAGTCGGCCAGTCCGTCGGTCAGTCACCCTGCTGAAGGTATGCGAGGCACAAAGCGGGGGTATTGTTTAGGCTCTGTCAGGAGTCAACGAGGCGCAAGCCTGAGGGAAGGAACAAGGCAACCGCAAAGGGAACGCAACTGCCGACCTTTGAGTGAACTATCGTAAGTAACATCTAATTAACATCGACTCGGCATAGCACAAGCCTGCCCTCCGGTAGGGGAAGACCCCTACCCACAGAAGCCCCTTCCTCACGGGGCACGCGCAGTAAAAAAGGAGGACGCTGTCGCCGTGGAGACGAGGCTTGCGGGAACCAACAGGCGCAAGGGCGCCTGCGCCAGCTCTCAAAAAAATAACGGTGACTTGTTGCTCGGAGCGTAGAAATATTTTCCCTGCGTTAACCGAGGCGCGCCAGCTTTGTGGGCCTACCACCGGCACCCAGCTCGGCGCAGGGGCGGAAGAAAAGCCGCCGTCTCGACTCCGTGTGTTTCCCGGCGCTCTGCGCACCGGGTGACGGAACCCGCGTTTGGCACAACAGCCCCGCTGCGCGCGGGCCGCCGCCGCCGCGCGGTGAAAACCAACGAACGCGAACGGCGGGGGAGGTGAAAAACGAAAAGAGAAAAAAACCCCCCAACCCAACCGACCCAAACAGAAACCTCCGAAAAGCGCCGCCATCCCCCCTCCCCCAGCCAGCCTCTGCGCCAGGCTCCCTCCCCCGCCGCCGGGGGGGCCGGTTGCCGGGCAGCGGGGCACGCGCGGCTGCAGCCCCCCTTGCCCCCCGCTGCTCCGGGGCGCCGGAGAGTCTCCGGCCGGGGGGGGCCGCACCCACCGGCCTGCGGGTCCGGAGCTGCAGCGCAGGGAGGGGGAGCTCGCGCGCGCGGTGGGGGGGTGGCTGAGTGAGTCTGAGCGCGCGTGTGTCGCGGGGGGGGGCGGTGTCTGCAGGATCGCGGGCGCAGACCTTAATATATTTATTTTTAACAACGGCTTGTTTAGCCTGGGGAAGTGGAGGGTCAGGGCACTGCAGTAGCTGCAGCCTGCAGCTGCTTGAAGAATGGTTTTGTGATAAATGATTTAGTCCCAAACAGGATTCCAATTTAAGTTTTCAATTTATTAAACAAATAGAGGCAAGCAAACAGCGCTGGGTGCGCCGGGAGTCTCCGCTCCACCAAGATGCACACCTTCACTTCTTACAGTTCCTTCCTTTATACTTCTCTAGGCTTCGTTTCTTGCCTTTCTCCGCCTTTTTCTTGGAAGATGACTCTTTCTTTAAGTACGTCACCACTTCCCCGGTCTGCGCATGCTTCATCTTTTTCTAGGTGGTCGTCCGGTGGTCGTTGGGAGGAAGATGCTCCTCTTCGTCAGTGCACTCTACATGACCTCTCTGTTTGTGCAGGCGCTCCGTTATTCCACTTATATTATGCTACCTTATTTGGCTATACATTTTCTTGACATTTCTGCGGTTATTTACAACACTGGTTTGCACTAGTATATCAGGAACTAACTTACATATCAGGAGGCTACATAAGCTACACATATCAAGGGAGTTACCCAAACTACACTTATCAGGAAGTTACATAAAGACTGCCACTCCCCTGTTTATGGTCATGCCCTACATATATTCCTTTATTTCAATATAAATGACATTTGCTTCAAGCTTATATTCACTAGATTTTCTTTACACGAATCGCTCGTTCCTCACAATCCCCCGTTTTCTTTTTCACCACTGTGATTCGTGTAAAATTTATTTAAAGTTTGTTTGATGGGTATTAACTCGGGTTCCTCTATATGTTTTACCAACATTAAAACATGTTTTCTCTCACTCTGTGTTGGTTCTATTGGAGTGGCTGTAAATTTCATTCCATTAATCGCAGAAGCTACAGCTTGTGAAAGACAAGGAATTAGACATGGTATTATTAACATACCTCCAAACAATCCTAACAAAACGATAATGATTTTTGTTACCCAGTTTCCTGAGAATAAATTTTCCCACGTTGTCCATAGTCCTTGGACATTTATTCCATTCCACGTTTGGACTGGCACATGGGCTACTTTTTTCATTTCTCTTACTAATTCATTGATGGCTTTTCCTTCATCATTTATCTCTAAACAACAATTTGTGAGATTAAATTTTCCACAGACTCCTCCTTCCTGTGCTAGTAAATAGTCTAGTGCGAGTCTATTTTGATATAGGGCTGTACGCATTTTAGTGTTTTGTTTAGCCACCAATCCTAGAGCATTACCCGTTTTATTTACAATTATTTCTACTACAGCTTGCAACCTGATTATTCTATTCAACATATAAATGGGGGTCCTATATCCCCAGGACCCATCTTCTGCCCATGTCGCTGGGTCATAATATGCTATTATTCTTTCAGGTGGCCACTCATTATCTTTCCATTTTCCTATTTGTAGCTCTCTTTTTCCCCTTCGGTTGTGAGTTTCTAATGCGTCTGTATATACCAGTACCCCTAGGCGTTCTCCTCGGTTTATAGGTAATAAGAGAAAGCTTGGCCGTATAGTTCCTAACACGCACGCTCCGGTCCAGTTTTTTGGTAATCGGGTATATGCAAATTTTCCACAGATCCAATATTGCCCTTCTGGACTTGACCACCCTTTATCAATAGTGGTTCCGTTGGTCCAATTCGCATGATTTTTACTTATTTCTTGGGCAGTGCCCCATTTATCCTACTTTTGGTAAGTACTATTCCAGTTATATCCCCCTTCACATACTAAATATCCGACTGGTTTACTCCCAGCGTCATTTTGCCAACAGCTTCTTCTTATTATGCTGGTTTGTAATATCCATTGTTGTTTCCTGACCTGAGTTGATATGTTCTAAACATTAGGGTCTGGTATGTTGCTCTCTTGGGCCTCCCAGGGCCAATTCTCTCCTGATTAGTTCCACCACATACATAACAATTAGTTACATTTAGTGACTTAGCAATGTTCTCAGCAAGATTTACAAATAGATTTTTAGCCACTGTGGGAATTTCATATTTCGTTCCTGTTTCCATTTCATGACAAAATGACTTAAATAACAGTCTATGCTGCACCGATTCTCTTTTCTTTCATTTCAATATTAATAACTACACCTGGGTCTTCTCCAGGTCCATATATCTTAAGTCCAATTTTGGTTATTTTTTTCTGTTTCCAAATTTCTAAATT
Organism: Phaethon aethereus; assembly: GCF_964289735.1. Taxonomy (NCBI): domain Eukaryota; kingdom Metazoa; phylum Chordata; class Aves; order Phaethontiformes; family Phaethontidae; genus Phaethon; species Phaethon aethereus. The sequence goes on along the minus strand of NW_028114133.1, from coordinate 60,007 downwards.
TATAAGGGTTAAATTTACTAAATTACAGGTACAGGTTGTACAATTATGGTCTGTTTGTACCCTTGTGATTGAAGCTTGTAAATCCCCACATTGGCTGTCATATCCCCAGCTTGCAGTATCCTAACATACACAAGACCATCCCCTTCTTCCACATAGGTGTGCTGACTGATATCTCACCGTTTGACTAGGTACATAATCAGGATTTATCTGACATTGACGTCCACCTCCACCTGGGCAAATATATTTTGGTTGATTACTATAGTATCATCTCCACTCTACACTCCCACAATTAATATCCAGATCATCATCTATAATATCGCATGCATCAAAAATTACCGATACTGATGTGCTCAAATTGGCCATATCCTTACTTATTCCAATTAATCTTCCTACTTCCGAATTTGTTTTCATTTCTACCCACTATTGATAAAGAAGTTCCTTTGGATCGTAACAAACAGTATCATTTTCCACCGAGCATTTCTTATATTGTGTTCCATTGTATATACAACTCCCGTTCTGTTTCCCTTTGCACTCGTAATAGGTGTGGTACATTAATGTTTTATTACTTACTCGTCCGTGCTGGGCGGTTCTTATGCACTCGGTGCAATTTTGATTACCTGTCACCAGGTTGGTGAGTCCGAGTAAAATCAGGAGAGGTCCGGTAAGGGATCTCATGGTCGGAGGCATCAGCTACAAGGGGTGCTCGTCCTTGACTGGCCTTACTTGGTCGCGACTGAGAATCCCCACCCGGTCTTGCCCTCTCCCCCTTCTCAAGCGGACTTCTTTATTTCGATGACAGTAATAAATCTTACCCACCAGAAATCTCCTATAGGAGTAGTCTGTCCACACTGAATGCAGAGGAAACTTCAGCTTTGAATTTGAAAACGTCCCTGTTAGCCTCTGTGGGAAATGATATATTTGTTACACAGGTTACACCTAACCCTCAATAATCATACAACATGGTTTACAGAGTGGACATAAACTTAGTCCTGCCCGATAATTGCTTAATGCTATAGTCTTTAATTCGTGATCATTTCTCATACGTTCATTCCCTTTTTAATGTTATTTTTGTGGTTCCAGGTTGTAAAATAACTTTCCAGTCTTTCATGGGTCCTTTTACTCGAGTCGCGTGTGTCCACCCCTTTTCCGCAGTCCGGATGGCAGTATCTGTAGTTAACAATACAACAAAGGGTCCTTCCCATGAAGGAACTAAAGTTTCTTTCTTCCAAGTTTTGATCAGTACCTTATCCCCTGGTTTGAATTGATGGATTGCAAACCCCAAAGGTAGGGTTTGTGCCATTATTCCTATATCTCTTAGTTCTTTCAACCTTTCTCCTAAAATGATAACATATTTCCGAATATTATAATCTTCCACTACATTGTTTCCCTCGGAGATAGGGCATGCCGTATAAAACCTAATATGGCGATAATCCAGTCTCACTGTGCGGTTTGATCCTTATGTTAAGAAGGGCTAGCGGTAAACATTTAGTCCATGGCATCTGTGTTTCAACCATTAGCTTCGCTAGCTCTTGCTTTATTGTTTGGTTTATTCTTTCTATTACTCCCAAACTTTGAGGATGCCATGGGGTATGATATTCCCATTTAATACCTAATGATTGGCACAAGGATTTTATAATTTTAGAAGTAAAGCGAGTGCCTTGATCAGAATCAATATATTGTATTATCCCATACCTGGGGATTAGGTGTTCTAGTAAAATTTTATCACCGTCTGAGCTGTCGCTCTTGCTACAGGATAGGCTTCGACCCATCGTGTTAAATGGTCTACTATAACTAACAAATACTTCAATCTTCCTATTCTTGGTAATTTGGTAAAGTCGACTTGAATCCTTTCAAACGGTCTATAAGCTAGTTTTCTTCCTCCCATGGCCACTTGTTGAAACACGGCCTTATTTGCCCTTTGACAAGTTAAACACCCTTGTGTAATTTGCCTTGCTATTTCAAAAAATTCCAATACAGCCAAACTGTTTAAGGAAATGATCACTTAACACTTTTGTACCCCAATGTGTTTGCGCGTGTAAGCGTTCTAATACCTGCCTAGCGTAAGCTTTTGGCAACATCTCTCGCTCATCAGGTAATGTCCATTTCCCTTGTTCCACTCTAGCTCCTATTTTCTCTAATTTTGCTTGTTCCTCCAGCGTAAACTTTTTCTCCTTTTCCTCTTATCCTCTTCCACTAGTGTCCTCCCTTGTTTGTGTATGATTAATTTTAACAGTTTCAATCCTCAAGGCTGCTTCCTGAGCCTCCTTATCTGCTAAATTATTTCCTCTAATTCGATAATCTAATCCCTTTTGGTGTCCCCTCACATGCACCACGGCTATTTCCTTTGGTTCTCTTAACACTTTTAAAATTTTACTATCAACTCCTGATGTATTAAGTTCTTTCCTTGAGTGTTAATCAGGCCTCTTTCCTCCCAAATTTTTCCAAAAGTATGGACTACTCCATATGCATATTTGGAATCTGTGAATATGGTCCCTCTTCTTTCTTTTAATAATTCCAGGGCCCTACATAAGGCATAAAGCTCACAAGCCTGAGCTGACCATGATGGACTCAGAGGTCCTGATTCCACAAGTTCTAAGTCCTTGTCAATTTTTGCATATCCTGATTTTCTCTTCCCTTCTATTACTTGGGAGGATCCATCTACAAACAATTTTTCTCCTCCCTCTAATTCAATATCTCTAAGATTGAGCCTTACTTTTGTCTGGGATTCTATAACTTCTAAACAATTGTGTTATAGCACTACTGCTTCTGAGGGTTCCCCAAACCGGAACTGAGCGGGGCTCTGGGCAGAGGTGACTCCTAATTCCAAATTAGGTGAATCTATCAAGATGGTTTCATATTTCAAAAGTCTACTATCTGTCAACCATTTCTCTGTCCTCTGTTGGAGGACATTCCTAACATTATGTGGCGTATATACCTTTAGAGGTACACTAAAGGTAATTTTCCTAGCTTCCTCTATCAATAATGCCATAGCAACTAGGGCTTGGAGACATGCTGGCCACCCCCTGCTCACCGAATCTAACAATTTGGATAAATATCCCACCAGTGTGTGTGGGTTTTTTGGGGTTTTTTTTTGTTTGTTTTTGTTTTGTTTTGTTTGTTTTTTTGTTTTTTTTTGTTTTTTTTTTTTTCCATTCCCTTTTTAGTCTGTGGAGGTCTTAGGATTAAAATACCAGAAACCTGGTCAGGATCTGATTTCTTTTTTTTTCCTTTGCTTAACCAATGTCCCAAATATTTTACTTCTTGCTCTATAAATTGTAATTTCGAGCAGGACACTTTTAATCCCTTTTTCTCTAAAAAATTTAACAATCTAATGGTGGCTTTTCGGGTCTCCTCTTCAGTTTCTCCTGCTACCAGTAAATCATTCACATATTGTAATAATTTTTCCCTCCTCGTGTACTGTAAAACCTTGTAAGATTTTCTTTAAGGTCTGTCCAAACAAATTTGGTGACTCCGTAAACCCTTGTGGTAGCACAGTCCACCTTAATTGTTGTTCTTCGTCCTGTTTCGGGGTCTTCCCATTCAAAGGTAAAATAATCTCTGAACCCCTTATCCAAAAGACAGGCCCAAAAGGCATCTTTCAAATCTATTACACTATACCAAATATGTTTAGGAGACAGGTGACTCAATAAAGTATAAGGATTTGCCACGACAGGGAATTTGGTGATTGTTCGCCGATTCACGGCTCTCAAATCCTGTACCATCCTATATGTACCATCTGATTTCTTTACAGGGAGTATCGGGGTATTGTGGGGTGACATACATGGTTCCAAAGTCCCATTTTTTAGTAATTCATCCACAATAGGTTTTAGACCTCTCCGGCCTTCTATAGATATAGGATATTGTTTAATTCTAATTGGCTTATGAGGGTCTGTTATTTGTACCTTGATGGGTTCCATATCTAATCTCCCAACATCTCCTTCCTTATACCATACTTGGGGGTCAATTTTTTCCTCATCAAGTTGGGTTAAGGTACATAAGTTAATATATAACCGATCTCCTTGGTTCTGAATAGTTAGGTTTAGTTTTAAAATCAAGTCCCTCCCTAATAGGTTATATTCTGCTTCTGGTAATAAAAGTAAATCATTTAAACAAATTTTTGTCTCTGTCTCAATCTCTACTTCTTCTAAGATGGGGACTTTGAAGGGTTCTCCTTTTGCACCTGTTACTGACATCTGGGCTTTTCCTTTTCCTACCCCTTTTGGGAGTTTCTGAATCGTTGACCTTTCAGCTCCAGTATCTACTAAAAATAAAAATTCTTCTTTTTGGGGACCTACTAATAGTTTTATCAAGGGCTCTGTTGATGTTGAGGTCCCCAGAAGATACAGCCCCTAACACCCCTAATCCTCTTTGAACATTTTCTCATCCCATTCCCGTTTACGGCAGTTTTTCTGAACACGTCCCTTTTTGTTACAATAGTAACAGATGGGAGTTGTGGGTCTGTCTTGATGAGATTGTCCCTGGGGTGGCTGTTCTGGTCTCTTATCTTTTTTTCTCTCCCAGCTGAGTCTTACTCCTCTGACTTTCCCTCACTGCTGCTACAAAAATTCTTGCCTCTGCTTCTTGTTTTTCTTCGTCCCTCCTGACATAAACCTTTTGAGCTTCTCTTAGTAATTCTTCCAACCCTCTCTCTTGCCAATCCTCTATCTCCACCCAGAGGTACTTCCCGTAAAGGATACAAAGACGCTCTGGGTGCTCAGTTTGGGATCCTCCCCTTAGAGTTGAATTCGACCCCGGGGCCGTAGGGGAAGTCGTCAGATTTGGTGACGGTATTTGACGGGTAGCTGGATTATACGGGGGAGGTAAGTGATCTAGGGGGTCCCAATCCTTCTTTTCCTTTTCCATGTGTTGCTCCCCTACGGTCTTATTTTTCCCTACTCCTGTTTTAAGATGAAAAAAGCCCACACAGGCCTTTATCCATAAACTAGCATACTCGCTCTCCTCTTGGCAAAACGGTTCCTTAGAATTTACATACAGGTTTAGCGCCTGACAAACCCAATCCTCAAATGACCCAAATACAGGCCAAAAAAAACGTGGGGTCTCAAGGGGTTCTTTGGCCATTTTACCATACAATATTAACTAATTTCTCTTTTGTCTTCCCTTTTCCAGGGCCCTTATTATTCCAATGTTTTAACATTATTCCTAATGGAATCTCCGGAGGTATTTTTAGTAATTCGCTCCCTTTCTTCTGGTCCTGGGTTCTCGATTTCGTCTGACCCATCTAGGAATTTTTACTGTGGCAATTCCTACAGCCCTTGGTTACCAAGCAGAGTGTCTTGCAGGGGGTTTCAAACTTGTCACTCACCTATGGATCCTATAAAAATCGCTTCGGTCCTTTACCGGCCAAGTCCCTCGCGGGAGATTGGAACCGCGGTTAGAAGACCTCCACAATCGCTTCGGAACGAGGTTCCGTCTCAGTCACACTCTTACACACACAGGCAACCGAATCCCACCCAACCGAACGGTATACACCTTAAATACTTACAACCCCGTCGTCTTCGTTCGGATCTTCGCGCGCAGAATTACGGGCAAAATAAACTGCTGCAGCCGGCAAGGGAGCTCATAAAAAATCAAATTCTTTGCTTGCCCCTATTTGGGTTCAGGATGGTGTTAGTCCCGACCCGACCCGATCAGGAGCCACCAAATGGTGGGGCGCCCCTCCTAGATCAAGTCAGTATTCAGGAACCAAGACCATCCCGGACGAGTCCCCAGTTGTGATAAATGATTTAGTCCCAAACAGGATTCCAATTTAAGTTTGCAATTTATTAAACAAATAGAGGCAAGCAAACAGCGCTGGGTGCGCCGGGAGTCTCCGCTCCACCAAGACGCACACCTTCACTTCTTACAATTCCTTCCTTTATACTTCTCTAGGCTTCGTTTCTTGCCTTTCTCCGCCTTTTTCTTGGAAGATGACTCTTTCTTTAAGTACGTCACCACTTCCCCGGTCTGCGCATGCTTCATCTTTTTCTAGGTGGTCGTCCGGTGGTCGTTGGGAGGAAGATGCTCCTCTTCGTCAGTGCACTCTACATGACCTCTCTGTTTGTGCAGGCGCTCCGTTATTCTACTTATATTATGCTACCTTATTTGGCTATACATTTTCTTGACATTTCTGCGGTTATTTACAACACTGGTTTGCACTAGTATATCAGGAACTAACTTACATATCAGGAGGCTACATAAGTTACACATATCAAGGGAGTTACCCAAACTATACTTATCAGGAAGTTACATAAAGACTACCACTCCCCTGTTTATGGTCATGCCCTACATATATTCCTTTATTTCAATATAAATGACATTTGCTTCAAGCTTATATTCACTAGATTTTCTTTACACGAATCGCTCATTCCTCACAGTTTCAGGGACAATGGAGCTTTTCTTAGTAGCGGGAAGAGCAAGAAACCTCCACAAATTACAGCTGGGAAGGTTCTGTCTGGATGTGAGAAAAAATAATCCTCACTGAGAGGGTAGTCTTGTGCTGCAAGAGATCACCCAGAGGGAGTCTGGATTATCCCATGGCTTTGTGTTTCAAGGAGCAGCTGGTGAGGGTGGAGAGCCATCAGTGAAGGCATAGAAATGCCAGGGTGAGAGCTAGGTGGGAAAGCAAGATGGCTGTCAGCAAGCTGAAGGGAAAGAGGTGAGGCATGGGACAGTGTAGGGCAGCCTGCATAGAGATGGCCAAGGGTTCTAGCAAGACCGAGAGGTCCAAAAGGACTGAGGTCTTTGTCGTCTTGACTATAGCAGCTGTCTCTACCACCAGGGCCAGTGAGACAAAACTTTATTCTTCTCTTCTCAGAAACTGCCTTCCCAGGACCTGGGCTCAGGGTTTGGCCTTGCCTGCTTCATAAAACGAACCAAGGGTTTTCTCAGCATTACAGCCACCTGTGCAGTGCCCTTGCCTACCTGCAGTCACCGTCTCCAAGTATCTGCTCTAATGAGTCAATGAGGAGCCTTTGGCAGTAATGGGTCTCATTAAGTCCCATTAATGCTTCAAGGTATTTTGGGGTTTGCTTCTGGCTTTGACTTCTTGAGAGGTTTGTTCAGTCTTCTCCCAGTATCTGAGGTTCACGGACTGAGCCCCAAATACACCATGGGGCTCCTTAAAACACAGAAAGCCCTAACAAGTCATGCCTCTTCCTGTAACGTTCTCCACGTCTGCAAGACTCGTATAGCTAATCTGAGTTGTTTCATAGCGTGGTTAAGAAGGAAGATTTCAAAGTGCACCTAATAAAGTTATTTTTAATTTTAAAGACTGTATTTTGTTAATTTCAGTTTAAAGAAGTGATAGAAGCATTATCCAACTGATATGGATCCTGAGTGTCAGGAGCGTCTCCTGAGGAGGTCTGGACAGGTAGGAAAAGCAGTCCCTTGAGATCTGACACTGGGTGGACAACCTTGCTCCTCACCTCCCCAGACTCCCCACCTGTCGTTGGCCACCTGGGATTTACATCACTTTCCCTTCATCAGACTTCTCTGAACTCTGGGAGCAGAATGTTAGAGCTCCATTGCACCATCTCCCACCCACTTTCCTTAGAGGACTGGCTGCACACAGGCACAGAAGGATGTTTCCCATTTGCAAGCAAAGCAAAGTAAAGCACGATCAAGTGTCTTAAGCAATAAAACACTCCTCAACCATATACTAAGTACAAGCTGCCTCTAATGAGGTCGCCTTTCTACAAGGGATGATCTTACGAGAAATGTTTTAGATAGATAGATAGATAAAGGTAGATACAATTAAAAGAGTTGGCTAAAGATACCGTTATACTACTGAAAGACAGGCAGGCTTTTAGTCCCTGAAGCTCAAAGCAGCAGTGTGGGTGGGAAGTATCTGAATGAACAAAGAGTAAGGGAAGGAGAATAATGGAAAGGGCCTTTGTCTAGACAGTCTGCTGAAAACATTACTTCAGAAATGGTCATTGTATCAGCACAGGTGAAAATATATGAAAGATTAGAATTATTAACTACAAAAGACATTAACCACTTGATCCAGTGTGGCCTGGCAGCAAAGGCAGCCAGCAGTGTCCTGAAGTGTATAAAGAGGAGCCTCGCCAAAAGAGTGAGGGAAGTGGTTGTCTCCCCATGCTCATTGCTTGTTAGACCACCTGTAACCAATTATATCCAGTTTTAGGGCCCCAGTTCAGGTGTACTGATCTGGCTGGGATGGGGTTACCTTCCTTCATAGCAGCCTGTGTGGTGCTATGTTTTGCATTTGTGCCTTAAACAGTGTTGATAACACACCAGTGTTCTGGCTATTGCTGAGCAGTGTTTGCACAGTGTCAAGGCCGCCTCTGCTCCCTCCCAGTGAGTGGGCTGCAGATGGGCAAGAACAGCTGACCCCAACTGACCAAAGGGATACTCTCTAACGTACGACGTTGTGCTGAGCAATAAAAGCTGGGACAGAGGAAGAAGGAACTAGAATATTTTTGTTACAGGAATCACTTCCTAGTTCACATGGAATCCATTGCATAGCATTAGTAAAAGGCCTTAGACCTTCATAAGCGGTGAACTTTCACCTAGCTACTGATGAAGTTCTACTGAACTCTTACTTAGTCGCGTGAGGGAAGGCCCTGAAACTGGTGTAAATTAGAAAGATAAGATAGCCACATCCATCAGCAGAGGTTGCCTCATCGAGAAACGAAAAAGAACGGCCCGCTTGGAGACAGTGAAAGGATCCAATGAGGAAAAAGGAGACCCCAGACCCAAATACTCCAACTGGACTAAACCGTCTCACAAGGGGAGGGGAGCTTAGACTGTAAGGGTATGATTGTCCAGAGAGTCTCTGGTTCGGGGTCCGTCTCCAGAGGCACTCAGCTCAAGCTGTTCTTCACCACTGTACCGCTTAATAAATTCAACTGGTATACGTCATGTCAGAGATTCTGCTTCAGGAAACCTAGGGTTGAGCCTGAGGGAAGAGAAAGCACCCAAGAGAGACTCTGTGTGTGTGTGTGTGTGTGTGTGTGTGTGTAGAGTCGAAAGGCGCACACGTCGGCTCACTGGAGTCTCCTGCTGCAAAGGGACTCCAGACCCAGCAGTTAAAGTCTCGGGTGGTGTGTGTGCAACTCCTTGATTGGTGTGTGAATGCTCAGGCAGCGGCTTCTCCATTAACGTTTTTTCATTCAAAGAGTCTTCTGTGTGGAGACTGGCTGGGCATCATTTTTGCTTGTGGGAGGTGGTGAGTGGTTGCCTTTGCGTTGCTTATTATTATTATTGGTTGTTGATTTTTTAAAAATCTCTTTCTTTCACCTGCTAAGCTGTCTTTATCTTGACCCACAACTTTCCGTGCTTTATTTCTTCCTGTTCTCTCTCCTGTCCCAGTGGGGAAGGGGAGGAAAGAGTGAGCGGCTGCGTGGCTGCCGGGCTATTGGCCAGAGTCAATCCACCACATCAAGGAAGACGTTGACAACTGGGAGTGACTTCAGTGGGAGGCTGCCAAGATGCGCAGGGGCTGCAGCACTTGCCTGGGGAGCAGAAACTGAGGGAAAGGGCTGCCTTCGGCCTGGGAAAGGGAAGGTCTGGGGAACCTCATAGCAGCCAGCCAGTCCCTGCAGGGAGGTTTTCAGGAAGATGGAGCCAGTCTTGTCACCGTGGTGCTTGGCAGGACGATAATAGACGATAGTCAAATGTTGAAATAAGGAATGTTGAGGCTGGAGATAGGGACAATCTTTCTCTCCATAAGGGCATCCAAACATTGAAGCAGGTTTCCCAGAGATGTTTTCCTGTCTTTGTCCTTGGACATTTTCCAGCCCCCATGTGGCAAAGCCTTGAGCAAAGTGGTCTGACTCCGTAGCCGATTCTGCTGTGAGCATGAGGTTGGACTGGAGACCTACTGAGGTCCCATTCAGGAGAGTGGAAAACTAAATGATGCTGTGGTTCCTTCCTCTCTAGGTGTGCCCTTGATGACAGTAGGGAAAGCTGTCAGGTTCCCCGTGACCATGGAAGTAAGTCAGATGCTGGCATAGTCAGATCAGCTGAAGTTGTCTTCTCCTCCTCCAGGCAGTGTTGCTCAGATGCAGGACTGCTTCACTGGTATCCCCAAACAGCCCTGGTTATTTCCTTTGCTTCACCGTTCATTCCCTTTTCATTCTTTTCCCACCTCTCAAGTCCTGCTCTTTAACCATCCTTATCCCCACCCATGCAAAAAGCCAAGGACTTTTCACTGTTTATCCAGTGGCCCTGCATTTGCTCACTTTGAACCCTCCTTTGGTGTCTCTGCGGTGGTTACTGTGGTGCTTTCTACCTCGCATTGCAACTCAACTTAACGCCAGTACTCTTTTCTTCTCTGTAGTGTCCTGCAGCTACTTAAGTTCTGATCTTGTTAGAGGCACCACGACTCAGGATGGCCGTTGGCACGCATACTTTAAAAGCTGGACTGTTGGAGGTTCAGTCCAGAGGGACCTTGGCACACCTGGGATTTGGCCAGCAGAAACCTCAAGGTTTTGAAGGAAAAGCTCAGAAACAACTCCATGCAGCAGCATGGACAGGGACCTGACTGACTAAGGAGTGTCCTGAGGTGAAGTATCTGGGAACTGTGACAATGCCATATGAGTCAGTGGTTCTCACATTTCGAAAGGAGAGTGGAGTGTCTGGAGGAGGTCTGCCAACTTGAAGTGAAGGGCCTAAAGGATGAGCTGTGGGGAGAGTCTGAGGGAGCTGGGTGTCTGTAGCCTGCTGAAGTGGAGGCACGGGTTTACCTAGCAAGAGCCTGCACCTGCCTGGAGGGATAACGGAGCCAACCTGTTCTCTGCAGTCACCATTGATACGACAGAAGGAACAGCCACAAGCTGCCTCTTGGGAGCTTTAGGCTGAACCTCAGGAAAAATAAAATGGACTAGGAGGAGCGTTGCCATGATCTCCACCTTTGGAGCTCTTCAAGTTTCAGCGCCGCAAAGTCACGGCCAGCCTGGAGGCTGGACTAGAGACCCCCTCGCAGCAGTCTCTTTCCCAACAGGCCTGTGCCTTGCCACATGTCATATGAGAAGAGACTAAGCTGGAGGAGAGGGTCTCTACATCACAGGACAATTCAGGGTGGAAGGAGGGTCAGGAGGTCTCTGGTGTTGCACTGGCTCCAAGCAGGGCCAGCTCTGAGGTCAGACCAGCTTGCTCGCTAAATGCCAGAATCCGGAGAAAGAGTTTACACATGAACCAGGCATCTGTGCCGCCGTTACAGAAATGGAGACAAGGCCTTTGACCAGCTCCCTGAACACAGCTATTGGTACGTCATGCCCCCTGAGAACATCCATCCTCCCGGGAACATCCATCTTCTTGTCCAAAGGAGTGGGATCCTTATGCAACTATCCTGCCATATCTCCAGACCATGGGGTGCTTTACACTGTAAACAGAACTGAAGGAAAGCCTCTGACTTGGGTACGGTCAACTGAATTGCTAAAAGAGGGCAAGATGGAGGGATCTCGGAGCTTCCAGGTTCTTCCTGAAGATAGAAGGCCTCAGATATAGGAACAGAAGATAACAGTTTTGAACTAGCCTAGGCTTTAGATCATTTCACATGTGATGGCTCTGCTCCATCCTTTCAGTCATTGGCACCCAGAAACCTCATCTGCTTTTCCTTCCTCTCCTCCCAAAAGCTGATCAAGTGATGGGAAGAAAGGAAGGAGAAAGGCCCTAGGCCTCTGTGACTCACCTGGGCTCTGGCACTTGGAGGGCCACAGTGTCATCCATTGTACACCCCATAAAGAATCAAGCTGGGAAGTGACTCTTCACGTACAAGTGAACAAGGTCGATGGACAGGCAAGGCTATGTCTGGAGACCAGTACACCTAGAGCATCGATCAAGCTGGGGCTGAAACTCAGGCCTGGTCTTCAATGGTCTCCTGGGCCCATGGACAGAGGTGTGGATGGAGGCCCCAGGTGAGGCTGATTAGGGTCCTGAAGGCCTGTGGATGCTCTCAGGGCCCTGACACTGCCCCCATGGGATCCCACCTGCCAGTGCCCTCAGTAGGCCAAGTTCTCATTCCCGCATGTGCAGGGTCTGTGCTCGGCTACTCTCCTTCCCCGCTTCTGTGCAGATCTGGGAGACCACAGTTTCATGGTGACTACAACCAAGGCTGAAACTGGTCTTCCCATCCCTGACCAACTTTTCCTCTTTTGGGAGTACAAGGTCCAGGTGAGCCTCAGACTGGGTGGCACAGTTAGAAGCTGACCCACACACAAGATCCCGCCTAACCTGTTGCATGTCCCATAGAGAACATCCACACATCTGACCTGCTCTGGTAGCAAGCAGGGCATCCTCCACTTCTCGCCTTCCCTGTTAGTCTCACCTAAAGATGTTGTATCTCCGTCAGTCACAAAAGCTGTGGGAGCTGTCCTTTTCCGTCTTGGCTCTTGCTCCCCTAACGTCACAGCTTTGCGATGGCATGTTGTCCTCCTGCTGTCTGTGCTCCAGGCTGTGGGCTTTGGTGCACATTAGGCCTGTAGCACCTCAGATGTGGCACCAGGGCCAAGGGCAGATTTGTCACATGGACACCTGATACCAAAAGATTGGCCCTCTTTGTGTGGAAAGGCTTCACAGCCGATGTGTGCTGGAGTGGATGGCAGGAGGCAACATAATGATGAAGGAGGTTCTCACAACGAGAGCAAAAGCTGCAGTCCCCAAGACCAGACAGAAAACGGCCTTGGGCTGTGCAGCCCTGGCAGGAGAGGGGTTTGCTGTCCCAGGTGACTCTTGCAGCAATGCGTGGGGCCTGTGACAGAGGTGAAGCCGATCTCCAAGAAGGACAAGCTGCTGCTGAGAAAGTCCCCGGGGGAGGACAGCCTGTCATCCAGCCACACTGTGGACATCATGCTGGGGGCTGACTGGCTAGATAGCAGCTCTGCAGAGAAGTACCTTAGGGTCCTGGAGGGCAAGCAGCTGAGCATGAGCCAGCCATGCAGCCTCGCAGCAAAGGCCAGCAGCCTCCTGGGCTGCATTAGGAAAAGCATTGCCGGCAGATGGAGGGAAGTTAACCTTCTCCTCCACTGAGCACCGGTGGGCCACATCTGGAGTGCTGTGTCCAGTGCTGGGCTCCCCAGTGCAAGAAAGTTGTTGACCTGCTAAAGCAAGGCTATCAAAGGGCCACAAAGCTGATTTAAGGGACCGCAGCATCTTCCATAGGACGGAAGGCTGAGAGGTCTGGGACCGTTAAGCCTGGAGAAAAAATTGCTCAGGAGTGTGGAGTAATAAGGCACGGACTGTGGCAGGGCTTCAGGCCAAAGACCTTTATTGTTAGCGTAGCGTGCTTTTTATACAAATACAGCCCGTTCACGCACCTAAAAGTGCTACCCGGTTGGCTATTGCTTTAAGTCCACGCGACTCTCACAGAGGCAGGATTGGTCGCCTCTGTATGTCCACGCGCTCCTTTGCTTCTTCTTAGTTGTTTACCACAGCTCCTTCTCTTCAAGGTTGAGCCCTGCAGGTGTCCGGCTGTTTACCAGCTTCTCAATGCCACAGCTCCTTCTCCTTAAGGTCGAGCCATGCAGGGCGATCCCAATATCACCCCCTTTTTGTTTATCTATAAACAAAACCTGATGGTTCATTCGCAACCCGAGGACTGTGAGGAAGATGGACCATGTGTACATTCTTCTATCGTCCTGCACCACGAACTCAGCCCAGCAGTCGGTAGGTGCCAGCTTTACGTGGGCGTCCCCACGGAGGCAACAGTGGCCTTGCCGTACACCGGCCCACTGCCCTTTGGGAAATCCTGGTATTTATACATTTGCAGAGGAACGAGTTTCGACACACGTGGCCAGCGAGTGTCAGAACACGCCTTGGTTGCCACCTTTCAACACAGAGAGCCTATGGCATACGCGCCCGCTGGCCAGACGTGCTGCACGTGCCCCAGCCACCCTGTCTGTTGGTTCGTAGGCTTTGTTCACGCGGCATATTACCATAATCCAGCAGTCACATATCAACCATGCTCAAGCCAATAGCAGAATGTTATAAGGCAAACAAAATTGTGAATTGTGCTTTATATTCCTCCGTTACTGCATGTCTTCCCCATCCTCCCCTAACCTTGATCAACTTTCTTATCTCTTGGGCTGTTTTCTCTCACCCAGCATAGTATCTGTTTCTTACCCAGCCATCCATTTTCTGATATTCTAACTGCAGTTTTCTCACAGGCCAAAATTCCATCTGTTAACCCCTCCGTATGTATACGATAATTGGCGATAATTTCCATTTCTGCCGACAAGCTAACTATTGCTTTTTCTAGCTGAGATAAACGTCTGAGTCCCAAACAGGATTCCAATTGAAGTTTACAATGTATTACATTATATACATTAACCACTCTGCTAGACTTAGGCTTGCGGTCATACAAGGATACGTAGGACAGAAGGTTACACTTCATCACACGAATCAGATGAACATATTTCACATAGCTGTACTACTCCTCGTGATGGGAAAAGCGCCCGTACAAAGCTATGATAACCTTTATTATATCTCACCAAGGGATTTGTAGTTATAGAGTGCTTTGCCCTAAAATCTTTCCATGTTCCTCTAATGATACCGCTAATTTCAGTCTGATTAATTATCTGTGTTATAAATGATTTAGTCCCAAACAGGATTCCAATTCAAATGTACAATTTATTAAGCGAATAGAGGCAAGCAAACAGCGCTGGGTGCGCCGGGAGTCTCCGCTCCACCAAGACGCACGCGGTTCAGCTCCTGTTCCTGGTTTATAACCTGTCCGTTAATACATATTCATGAACAGGCGTGTCTTCTTCGGCGCATGCCCTCTTCTCCTTCTAGGATCTTCTCGAATCTTCCTCAGCGTGATCCTGTTCGCTAATACATTTTCATGAATAGGCGTGTCTGCTAATACATATTAATGAACAGGCGTGTCTTCTTCAGCGCGTGCCCTCTTCTCCTGCTAGAGTCTTCTTGAATTTTCCTCGGCGTGCCCCCAGGATGACCCCAAACCGTATGCATGCACTTTCTTTACACAATACTATGCGGTCAGTGGTCAAACTGGTTTGAGCTGATATACCAGCCAAGTAGTTTAACTTTCTCCTGTAAAATACCCCTTTTTATGGTGCAGGAGAAATCCATAAAAGTCCAGAAGGTTACACTTCATCACACGAATCAGATGAACATATTTCACAATCCCCCATCTTTTTCTTTATAGTATTGATTCGTGTTTTCGTTTCCAACTGAGTACTGCAGATATCTGCATTCCTTGTATAACCGAGTAGATTAATCTAGTAACAATTCCCCACATATCCCCAATACAACTATCCCGATTTTAGTAAGCCAATCACCACCCATAAAATCTCCCCAAAATCCTCCTAGATTGATTCCATTCCAAGTTTATCTCTCAGGAGGCCATTCGTTATACACCTGGACTCCTAGTCGCTCTCCCTAATTTATGGGTAACAGGAAAAAACTAGGTTTTATTGTTGATTACACGTACGGGCTGTACAATTAGAAAAGGTCCTCAGTTTTCCCATTTTTCTGGGGTAAACCCCAGCTGGACTTGTTCCAATATTGACTACAGTTATTTGCCGTAGTCAGAGTCAAGGAACTCACCCCAAGTAGAACTAGAAGAGGTCCGGTCAGGGCCATAGTGGTCGGCGGTCACAGCCCAAAGGGGTTGCAGCCCTTGGCAGACCCTTTTTAAGCCGCAACACCAGTTCCCCTCCGGTCTTGCCCTCTTCCTTCCTTTAAGGGGGTGCTTTCTTAGTACCCAAATTAATTGAGCACTGCTTGTGAAGGCCAGAGCTTTGCTAGATCAGTGGTTTGTCCAGACCTGAGCACTTGCCCGAGCCTGGCGATCCTCTTTATTTGCAAGGCTTTATGGCTACAGAAAACTGCCAGTTAGCCTGCAGTTCTTACAAATAAACACCACCTTCTACACCAAGGACAAATTCTAGTTCCAGCTCCTTTTTCCTGTTCTTCTTTTGCCAACAACTCCTTCCGATGATACTCGTTTGGAGTACCCATTGTTGTTTCCTATTACCCTTTCCCATTGTTTTCCAAACTTGGGGATTACTTATATTGCTCTCCATAGCTTCCCATGGCCATCGTTCACCTCGATTTGTTCCACCACAAACGTAACAATTAGTTATATTCAATGACTTAGCAATGTTTTCAGCAAGATTTACAAGTAGATTTTTAGCAACTGTGGGAATTTCATGTTTCACTCCTGTTTCTATTACAGGAGTAGCCGCAATAAAATTCCCACAGCAATTTAGTCAGATGTGACCTTCCACTCCTTCCCTGGACCTTTCACTCGCGACACATGTGTCCATCCTTTTTCAGCAGTTCTCACAGCTGTTTCTGTAGTGAATAAAACAAGGAAAGGTCCTTCCCAGAGGGGAGATAGGTTTCCTTCTTTCCATGTTTTTATCAGAATTTTATCTCCTGGTTCTAACTGAT
Source organism: Phaethon aethereus (assembly GCF_964289735.1). Lineage (NCBI taxonomy): Eukaryota > Metazoa > Chordata > Aves > Phaethontiformes > Phaethontidae > Phaethon > Phaethon aethereus. The sequence continues at coordinate 43,624 of NW_028114133.1, read as the reverse complement.
GAATTGCAAATCCTAAAGGTGGTGTTTGGGCCACCATCCCAATCTCTCTTCATTCTTTTAATCTTTTTCCAATGGTAATTATATCTTGTTGGATACTATGATCCTCAATTACATTGTTCCCCAGAGGCATTCCTTGAAAATAAGGCATGCCATAGAACATTTCATATGGCGATATTCCAGTCTCACTGTATGTTTTTGTTAAGTGCCAATGGTAAACATTTCGTCCAGGGCATTTGTGTCTCAATCATTAATTTAGCCAATTGTTGTTTTATTGTTTGATTCATTCTTTCTACCTTCCCCGAGCTTTGTGGGTGCCACAGAGTGTGGTATTCCCACTGAATACCTAATGATTGACATAATACTTTCTCAAAAGGTCTGTAAGCTGTTTTTCTCCCTCCCGTGGCTGCTTGTCGAAACACTGTCTTATTTACCTTTTGACAAATTAAGCAACCTTGTGTAATTTGCTTTGCTATTTCAAAAATTCCAATACAACCAAATTGTTTAAGAAAATGATCACTTAACGCTTTTGTACCCCAATGTGTTTGTGCATGCAAACGTTCTAATAATCGCCTGGTGTAGGCTTTTGGCAGCATTTCTCGCCCATCGGGCAGTGCCCATTTTCCTTGTTCTATTTAGCTCCTATTTTCTTCAATTTTGTTTGTCCTTCTGGGGTAAACTCCTTCTCTCTTTCCTCTCGTCCTTTGCTGGTGTCCTCCTTTGTTTGTATGACATTAATTTTGGCAACTTTAGTCCTCAAGGCTGCTTCCTGGGCCTCTTTAGCTGCTAAGTTATTTCCTCTAATTCGGTAATCACCAAAAGTCCCTTTTGGTCTCCCCTCACATGTACCACTGCTATCTCCTTTGGTTCTCTTAACGCCTTCAAAATCTTTCCTATTAATTCTTGATGTATTAAATTCCTCCCGTGAGTATTAATCCAACCTCTTTCTTCCCAAATTTTTCCAAAAGTGTGGACCACCCCATATGCGTATTTAGAATCTGTAAATACAGTCCCGCTTCTTCCTTTTAATAATTCCAGGGCCCTACATAGGGCATACAGCTCACAAGCCTGAGCTGACCATGATGGACTCAGAGGTCCTGATTCCACAATTTCTAAGTCCTTGTTAATTATTGCATATCCCGATTTTCTCTTCCCTTCTACCACTCGGGAGGAGCCATCTATAAACAGCGCTTCTCCATTTTTCAACTCAGCATCTCTTAGATCTGGTCTCACCTTAGTCTGGGTCTCAATTACCTCTAAACAGTTATGTTGTAATTCCTCTGATGGTTCTCCAAACAAAAATTGTGCTGGACTCTGAGCAGAAGTCACCCTCAGTTCTAAGTCAGGGGAGTCTATTAGTATTGCTTCATACTTTAGGATCCGGCTGTCCGTTAACCATTTTTCCGCTTCTTGTTGTAAAACATTTCTGACATTGTGTGGGGTATACACTTTTAAAGGAGCACTAAAGGTAATCTTCCTAACTTCCTCTATTAATAATGCTGTAGCAACCAAAGCTTGGAGACAAGCAGGCCATGCTCTGCTTACTGGATCAAGTAACTTAGAACAATGCCCCATGGGTTTTTTGGATTCCTGCCCAGTCTTGAGTAAGAACTCCATATGCTGTCTGGCTTGATGTATTCACAAAGAGATAGAAAGGTTTTTCTAGATCTGGGAGGCTCAATACAGGTGCTTGTATTAATGCCCTTTTTACTTCCTCAAATCTCTGATCATCTTCAATAAACCACTTAAGTTGGTTATTAGTTAATTTTTCATATAAGAATTTTACTTTATCACTATAATTTTCAAGCCATGGTCTACAATATCCTAATAATCCCAGTATTTGCCTAATTTCCGTTTTAGTCTGTGGGGGTCTTAAGGATAGAATCCCAGATACCCTATCAGGATCTAACTTCTTCCTTCCCTTACTCAGCCAATGTACTAAATATTTTACTTCTTGTTCTACAAACTGTAGCTTTGATCGGGACACCTTTAATCCCTTTTCCCCTTGAAAATTTAACAATTTAATGGTGGTTTTTTGGATCCCCTCTTCAGTTTCTCCTGCTACTAATGAATCGTCCACATATTGCAATAATTTTACCTCCTTAGGTATTGTGAAATCTTGTAGAATTTTTTCTAAAGTTTGTCCAAATAGATTTGGTGACTCCGTAAACCCTTGTGGTAACACAGTCCATCTTAATTGTTGTTTTTGTCCTGTTTCGGGGTCCTCCCACTCAAAGGCAAAATAATCTCTGGATGCCTCATCCAGAGGACAGGCCCAAAAAGCATCTTTCAAATCTATTACACTATACCAAGTATGTTTGGGAGATATATGACTCAATAAAGTATAAGGATTTGCCACCACAGGGAATTTAGTGATTGTTCGCTGATTTACAGCTCTTAAGTCCTGCACCATCCTGTATGACCCATCCGGCTTTTTTACGGGAAGAATGGGCGTGTTACGAGGTGACATACATGGTTCTAGGGTTCCTTTTCCCAAAAGTCTGTCAACTACAGGTTTTAATCCTTTTCGACCCTCCATAGGTATAGGGTATAGCTTGATTCTAATTGGGCGGTGCGGATCTATTATTTGAATGCTTATGGGGTCCATTTTGTCTTTCCAGTTTCCCCTTCCTTATACCACACTGAGAGGTTAATAGCTTCTTCATCCTCTTGTGTTAAAGTGTATAATTTAATCTGCAATTTGTCCCCTTGACTCTGAATGCTCAAGTTTAACTTCAAAATCAAATCCCTTCCTAATAAATTGTATTCCGCTTCAGGGAGCAAAAGTAAATCATTAAGACAAATTTTCTTTTCTGTTTCTACTTCTACATCTTTCAATATATTTACTTTAAAAGGCTCTCCTTTTGCTCCTGCTACTGACACGTAACTCTTCCCTTTTTCTATTCCTTTTGGAAGTTTTTGAATGGTTGACTTTTCGGCCCCTGTATCCACTAAAAATAAAACTTCCTCTTTATGGGGACCAATCAATAATTTTATCAAGGGCTCTGTTGATGTTGAAGTCCCCAGAAGATAGAGCCCCCGACACCCCTAATCTTCTTTGAACATCTTCTCATCTTGTTCCCGCTGACGGCAGTTCTTCTGAACATGTCCCCTCTTGTTACAGTAGTAACAGACGGGAATTGTAAATCTTCCTCGATAAGGCTGTCCCCAGGGTGTCTGCTCTATTCTTTTTTCCCTTTTCTCTCCAGGAGTCGTCTTATTTTTCTGACTTTCCCTTACTGCTGCTACAAAAATTTTTGCTTTTGCTTTTTGTTTTTCTTCGTCCCTCCTAACATAGACTTTCTGGGCTTCTCTAAGTAACTCCTCTAATCCTCTTTCTTGCCAATCCTCCAATTTTTCTAATTTCCTTCTTATATCCCCCCAGGATTTAGCTACAAATTGTGTTCTAAGGAGTGCGGTCCCAGCCACTGTATTCGGATCAATTCCAGAATACATTGGTAGGTTTTTCCTCAACCTCTCCAACCATTCTGTTGGAGATTCGTCTTTCCCTTGTTGTTCATTAAATGCTTTAGTAATGTTTTGCCCTCGGGGAACCGCTTCCCTTATTCCCTGTATGATTAACGTTCTCAAATCCCTCATATTTTGTCTTCCTGGGGGTTGTTGATGATCCCAGTGGGGATCCACATTTGGCCATTTCTGATCTCCCGGGGGTCCTGCCTGACTCTGTCTTTCCCAAATTCTCATTCCAGCTTGTCTAATCATTCCCCTTTCCTCAACAGTGAATAGGATCCCTAAAATGGACTGTATTTCTTCCCAGGTATAAGTATTGGGGCCTAGGAATTGGTCCAATTTTTCAGCTACTCCGAGGGGATCATCTAATAGGGTCCCCATTTCTTTCTTGAAATTTCTTACGTCTGTGGTATTTAACGGGACTGCCACAAACCCGATGCCTCCCTGATTGCCTCCGAGGGGTACTTCTCGTAAGGGATATAGAGAAGCTCCCTCAGATACAGCAGTCCTACTTCTCGTACATGCAGCCGGAGGTCGATCTAATTCCGATCTAATACCCAACCGAACGGTATACACCTTAAATACTTACGACTCCGTCGTCTTCGTTCGGATCTTCGCGCGCAGAATTACGGGCAAAATAAACTGCTGCAGCCGGCAAGGGAGCTCATAAAAAATCAAATTCTTTGCTTGCCCCTATTCAGGTTCAGGATGGCGTTAGTCCCGACCCGACCCGATCAGGAGCCACCAAAAGGTGGGGCGCCCCTCCTAGATCAAGTCAGAATTCAGGAACCAAGACCATCCCGGACGAGCCCCCAATTGTTATAAATGATTTCGTCCCAAACAGGATTCCAATTCAAATTTACAATTTATTAAGCGAATAGAGGCAAGCAAACAGCGCTGGGTGCGCCGGGAGTCTCCGCTCCACCAAGACGCACGCGGTTCAGTTCCTGTTCCTGGTTTATATCCTCTCCGTTAATACATATTCATGAATAGGCGTGTCTTCTTCGGCGCATGCCCTCTTCTCCTGCTAGAGTCTTCTCGAATCTTCCTCGGCGTGCCCCCAGGATGACCCCAAACCTTATGCATGCACTTTCTTTACACAATACTATGCGGTCAGTGGTCAAACTGGTTTGAGCTGATATACGAGCCAAGTAGTTTAACCTTCTCCTGTAAAATACCCCTTTTTATGGTGCAGGAGAAATCCATAAAAGTCCAGAAGATTACACTTCATCACACGAATCAGATGAACATATTTCACACCTCTAAGTATGGATCTGCATGTGGCCCACAATCTAGTAATGTTTCTTGCATATGGACCACCCCTGATCATAAAAGACGTTTTAAACAATGGGTGAAGAGACCCCATTATACCATGTCATTGGAACCAGACAGGCTATGGAATTGTATAAACAAGATAAATTGTTACAATATGGATGATTATCTATGGATACCGTTTGCCTCAGACCTCCATCACGCCTTAAGAAGTATATGCCTGTGCCACAATTACAGTGCTCCAATCCCTAGCTTACAGACAGCATGTCAGATAGAATCCTCCAAACACATGGCTAGTAAATGTAGGATTCCTTCCCAACATTATAAAAAACGGATGCAAGACTCATGAGCCAGTAGTAAAGAGCACAAGTACCACTCTAATGTATCCTGCACTGCTTGAGACCGTATGGGTATGTTCTAATGAAGAGATATCAGATTACAGTCAACCCTATTGGGATGGGTTAGAATGCACTTTAGGAATTCCACAAGTTTATCTCCCATAATAGCTTTTAATCATACTCAGGAGTCATTCACTGTAGTCATTCATGAAACCAAGAGGGTACAGAACAAAGAGAAATGTATTGCCCTCCGTGTCACGGCCAAGCTATTATACAGCAGGGATGAGAGTAAGCTTAGCAATGGGATTGTTTTGGACTTCTTCGGCTGTGATAATTGAAAATTGATTATATCTAGAAAATCTACCATGGCAAGGAGAGACTCTAGCTAATTGTATGCAGCCAGCCAGCAAGGCTAAGCAACACCCAGCTTGTACCCACGAGCAGCCTCACAGATGACTTTAGAAAATCAATTAGCATTGAATATGGTACTACTAAAGGAGAACAGCGTTTGTGGATGGCTGAATAACACCTATCCTGGCAAAACCTGCTGTCAATTCCAAATGTGTCCGCTACTCTGCATCAAGCTAGAGATGAAATGCAAAAAACTGTGGACCAAACCCATGAGCTCAATGAGAACATGAAACCAAGCAACTGGCAATGAACGAGGTGGATTTAAAATATTTTCAGTTGGCTCAGATTAAAAGTTAGTGGATGGGATCATAGTCTAACCCAGTATGTATTAATGTTTATCATAATGATTGTTATTGTCCGTATTTGATTGTCACGTGTGAAATCTATGATAACTAGAGCTGTAACCATGCGTGTTAAGAGGATCCACATCTATGATCCTGAATACATCCCTTTAATACCATCCCCTATTATAAATTGCGACGAGCGAGGGAAGGCAAGCAGTCGACTCAATATGAGTGATAAGGCAAGCTTCAACTTTATTGCAAAACCTTACACATATTTATACACTAAGTTCTACCTTATGCATACTTGTCTTACAATCATTGGCTTAGCCCTAAAGATTGCATTATCATACTCCTCCTACTTGCGGTTACTGCTACGTGGTCCGGGTTCCATCCTGTTTTTCTTATACAGCGCTGCTTCTTAGCTGTTTACCACAGCTCCTTCTCCTCAAGGCCGAGCCCTGCAGATGTCCAGCTGTTTACCAGCTTCCCAATGCTGCAGCTCCTTCTCATCAAGGCCGAGCCGTGCAGATATCTAGCTGTTTACCAGCTTCTCAATGCTGCAGCTCCTTCTCCTTAAGGTCGAGCCGTGCAGAGTGATCCCAACAATAAATTACCAACCAACAAGAGAGGATGAAAACACAGGAAGGAGAGATGAATGCCTCGACCCACCTAAATACAAATTACACAATGTTCCTCTTAGTGAGTTGTGACTAAGGTCACAGGGTGGATAATGTGGGAAACCACTGTGGGTCTGTAGGGAGTAGCAGGGTTTGACTGGAGCAACACGCTCCTCTTCAAAAGCAACCCTGATGGGTTGCAGTCAGACAGTCTCATAACTGACTATTGTTGAGTGATGTCTGGGATGAGGGGAAAGCCTTGCAGCCTGATGTTCTACGGCAAGGCCACAAAGACCTCCATCAAACGTAAGTAAGCTGACCATTATTAATAACTGAAATTCTTATTAAATATTCATTCCTATTGATCGATGCTATTTGAGTTATATAGTATCTATCGGTCTACAACAAATAAATGAATAAAAAATTAATGAACTGATTAAGTTTTTATTAATCAAATTAGTCTAAATCAATCATTAATAATTACTTATTAATAACAGTCGTTACCTATTAAGATCGATTATTTTATTTATTAGTATTTTGTGGTACTGCATTAACACTACTGTCCTCCAGTTACTTATCATGTATTTTTTTTTTCTTTATCATCACTCTGATTTACTGTTGTAATTATCTACTATCAATTCATCATTATTAATTATCATTAATTACACGTGCTACACGACGGCTCTGTTCCTCACCTAGAACTTGTTATCAGTAAAGTAGTTCCTTATTAACGTGATCTTAATCCACTGGATGTTAATTCCAGTAAATATTAATCTGTATTGCTCTATCGCTAATCATTACTTCGTATATTAATTACCGGTTAATGAATTATTTATTACATTCATTAACCATAGGTCGGTGTATGTTAATCCATCAAGAATTAGCAGAGAGTGCCAGATCAGCATTTGTCCTAAACCTGCTCTCCCCACTCCCTCCTCCCAAACCGCCCGCCTGCCCTCACCCCGGAGAGTTCTGTGTAAAGACACCCACACGCACCCTGCACACCCCCCGTTTCTTTTTGATTGTCATTTTTTTAGCTATTTATTTATCTAGCCTCCCTCCCCCTTACCTTTTCTTACTCTTCTCTCTCACCACCGGGGACCGGGGACCGGGGACCAGGCAGAGGCGGCGGTGCCCAGCCCCAGCCGCCCGCCCTCCCCACCCCACCGCAGCGAGCCCCATTGCTACAAGGCCGCCAGAAGTTAATCTGCTTATGTGTAAACGTGGTGGCAGCTGAGGTATGTTTAAGAATACTGGTAAGTGTTGCTAGAAACCTACAAATATTTTCCGGGTGTTAACCGCGGGGTGCCAGCTTTGTGGGCCTACCACCCAGCACCCAGCTCTGCGCAGGTCTGGAATAAACCGGTATCTCGTCTCGGTGTGTGAGACTGGCCTATCGCACGCCGGGAAACGAAACCGCCTTTTCGGACACCACCATCAGCAAAGCAGCGACCCCGCTTTGCCTGAGGCTGCTGGGCCTGTCCTCTGGGCGCTGCTCACCACTGGAACGCATCCCGCTGGCGACGGACACGCCGACGGCCGCTAGCGAGAGGCGCGGCCCACCTCTCCGGCAGCCGGAGCCCGGCCTCGGGGACGCAGGTCTCTGCCCAGGCCGAGGCACGGGGCTGCTGCTTTCCCAGGGACGGCTTCAACCGGGAGCCGAGCCGAGCACATCGCCCGCAGGCGGACACCGAGGCGGGCCACAGCGCAGGCTGTAGCAGAGAAGGCGGCGTTGTCCACAGCGTTACCAGACTTTTTCGTTTCTTACTGCGTGCACACCCGCCACACACGCTCCCAAACCGGCCCCGGCACGAACCCCTCGCCCGCGGCCACACGCACACACGGAGACACCCCCCCTCCCCCTTCCGCCAGCAGTTTTGCCGGCCCGGGGAAGGAAGGAAGGCGGGAGACTTTAGGACCCCGCGGCGTCCCTGCCGCACCCGTGCCCCCCTCCCGCCTTTCGTCCTCAGTCCGTCGGTCGGCCAGTCCGTCGGTCAGTCACCCTGCTGAAGGTATGCGAGGCACAAAGCGGGGGTATTGTTTAGGCTCTGTCAGGAGTCAACGAGGCGCAAGCCTGAGGGAAGGAACAAGGCAACCGCAAAGGGAACGCAACTGCCGACCTTTGAGTGAACTATCGTAAGTAACATCTAATTAACATCGACTCGGCATAGCACAAGCCTGCCCTCCGGTAGGGGAAGACCCCTACCCACAGAAGCCCCTTCCTCACGGGGCACGCGCAGTAAAAAAGGAGGACGCTGTCGCCGTGGAGACGAGGCTTGCGGGAACCAACAGGCGCAAGGGCGCCTGCGCCAGCTCTCAAAAAAATAACGGTGACTTGTTGCTCGGAGCGTAGAAATATTTTCCCTGCGTTAACCGAGGCGCGCCAGCTTTGTGGGCCTACCACCGGCACCCAGCTCGGCGCAGGGGCGGAAGAAAAGCCGCCGTCTCGACTCCGTGTGTTTCCCGGCGCTCTGCGCACCGGGTGACGGAACCCGCGTTTGGCACAACAGCCCCGCTGCGCGCGGGCCGCCGCCGCCGCGCGGTGAAAACCAACGAACGCGAACGGCGGGGGAGGTGAAAAACGAAAAGAGAAAAAAACCCCCCAACCCAACCGACCCAAACAGAAACCTCCGAAAAGCGCCGCCATCCCCCCTCCCCCAGCCAGCCTCTGCGCCAGGCTCCCTCCCCCGCCGCCGGGGGGGCCGGTTGCCGGGCAGCGGGGCACGCGCGGCTGCAGCCCCCCTTGCCCCCCGCTGCTCCGGGGCGCCGGAGAGTCTCCGGCCGGGGGGGGCCGCACCCACCGGCCTGCGGGTCCGGAGCTGCAGCGCAGGGAGGGGGAGCTCGCGCGCGCGGTGGGGGGGTGGCTGAGTGAGTCTGAGCGCGCGTGTGTCGCGGGGGGGGGCGGTGTCTGCAGGATCGCGGGCGCAGACCTTAATATATTTATTTTTAACAACGGCTTGTTTAGCCTGGGGAAGTGGAGGGTCAGGGCACTGCAGTAGCTGCAGCCTGCAGCTGCTTGAAGAATGGTTTTGTGATAAATGATTTAGTCCCAAACAGGATTCCAATTTAAGTTTGCAATTTATTAAACAAATAGAGGCAAGCAAACAGCGCTGGGTGCGCCGGGAGTCTCCGCTCCACCAAGATGCACACCTTCACTTCTTACAGTTCCTTCCTTTATACTTCTCTAGGCTTCGTTTCTTGCCTTTCTCCGCCTTTTTCTTGGAAGATGACTCTTTCTTTAAGTACGTCACCACTTCCCCGGTCTGCGCATGCTTCATCTTTTTCTAGGTGGTCGTCCGGTGGTCGTTGGGAGGAAGATGCTCCTCTTCGTCAGTGCACCCTACATGACCTCTCTGTTTGTGCAGGCGCTCCGTTATTCCACTTATATTATGCTACCTTATTTGGCTATACATTTTCTTGACATTTCTGCGGTTATTTACAACACTGGTTTGCACTAGTATATCAGGAACTAACTTACATATCAGGAGGCTACATAAGCTTCACATATCAAGGGAGTTACCCAAACTATACTTATCAGGAAGTTACATAAAGACTGCCACTCCCCTGTTTATGGTCATGCCCTACATATATTCCTTTATTTCAATATAAATGACATTTGCTTCAAGCTTATATTCACTAGATTTTCTTTACACGAATCGCTCGTTCCTCACAATCCCCCGTTTTCTTTTTCACCACTGTGATTCGTGTAAAATTTATTTAAAGTTTGTTTGATGGGTATTAACTCGGGTTCCTCTATATGTTTTACCAACATTAAAACATGTTTTCTCTCACTCTGTGTTGGTTCTATTGGAGTGGCTGTAAATTTCATTCCATTAATGGCAGAAGCTACAGCTTGTGAAAGACAAGGAATTAGACATGGTATTATTAACATACCTCCAAACAATCCTAACAAAACGATAATGATTTTTGTTACCCAGTTTCCTGAGAATAAATTTTCCCACGTTGTCCATAGTCCTTGGACATTTATTCCATTCCACGTTTGGACTGGCACATGGGCTACTTTTTTCATTTCTCTTACTAATTCATTGATGGCTTTTCCTTCATCATTTATCTCTAAACAACAATTTGTGAGATTAAATTTTCCACAGACTCCTCCTTCCTGTGCTAGTAAATAGTCTAGTGCGAGTCTATTTTGATATAGGGCTGTACGCATTTTAGTATTTTGTTTAGCCACCAATCCTAGAGCATTACCCGTTTTATTTACAATTATTTCTACTACAGCTTGCAACCTGATTATTCTATTCAACATATAAATGGGGGTCCTATATCCCCAGGACCCATCTTCTGCCCATGTCGCTGGGTCATAATATGCTATTATTCTTTCAGGTGGCCACTCATTATCTTTCCATTTTCCTATTTGTAGCTCTCTTTTTTCCCTTCAGTTGTGAGTTTCTAATGCATCTGTATATACCAGTACCCCTAGGCGTTCTCCTCGGTTTATAGGTAATAAGAGAAAGCTTGGCCGTATAGTTCCTAACACGCACGCTCCGGTCCAATTTTTTGGTAATCGGGTATATGCAAATTTTCCACAGATCCAATATTGCCCTTCTGGACTTGACCACCCTTTATCAATAGTGGTTCCGTTGGTCCAATTCGCATGATTTTTACTTATTTCTTGGGCAGTGCCCCATTTATCCTACTTTTGGTAAGTACTATTCCAGTTATATCCCCCTTCACATACTAAATATCCGACTGGTTTACTCCCAGCGTCATTTTGCCAACAGCTTCTTCTTATTATGCTGGTTTGTAATATCCATTGTTGTTTCCTGACCTGAGTTGATATGTTCTAAACATTAGGGTCTGGTATGTTGCTCTCTTGGGCCTCCCAGGGCCAATTCTCTCCTGATTAGTTCCACCACATACATAACAATTAGTTACATTTAGTGACTTAGCAATGTTCTCAGCAAGATTTACAAATAGATTTTTAGCCACTGTGGGAATTTCATATTTCGTTCCTGTTTCCATTTCATGACAAAATGACTTAAATAACAGTCTATGCTGCACCGATTCTCTTTTCTTTCATTTCAATATTAATAACTACACCTGGGTCTTCTCCAGGTCCATATATCTTAAGTCCAATTTTGGTTATTTTTTTCTGTTTCCAAATTTCTAAATTTATAAGGGTTAAATTTACTAAATTACAGGTACAGGTTGTACAATTATGGTCTGTTTGTACCCTTGTGATTGAAGCTTGTAAATCCCCACATTGGCTGTCATATCCCCAGCTTGCAGTATCCTAACATACACAAGACCATCCCCTTCTTCCACATAGGTGTGCTGACTGATATCTCACCGTTTGACTAGGTACATAATCAGGATTTATCTGACATTGACGTCCACCTCCACCTGGGCAAATATATTTTGGTTGATTACTATAGTATCATCTCCACTCTACACTCCCACAATTAATATCCAGATCATCATCTATAATATCGCATGCATCAAAAATTACCGATACTGATGTGCTCAAATTGGCCATATCCTTACTTATTCCAATTAATCTTCCTACTTCCGAATTTGTTTTCATTTCTACCCACTATTGATAAAGAAGTTCCTTTGGATCGTAACAAACAGTATCATTTTCCACCGAGCATTTCTTATATTGTGTTCCATTGTATATACAACTCCCGTTCTGTTTCCCTTTGCACTCGTAATAGGTGTGGTACATTAATGTTTTATTACTTACTCGTCCGTGCTGGGCGGTTCTTATGCACTCGGTGCAATTTTGATTACCTGTCACCAGGTTGGTGAGTCCGAGTAAAATCAGGAGAGGTCCGGTAAGGGATCTCATGGTCGGAGGCATCAGCTACAAGGGGTGCTCGTCCTTGACTGGCCTTACTTGGTCGCGACTGAGAATCCCCACCCGGTCTTGCCCTCTCCCCCTTCTCAAGCGGACTTCTTTATTTCGATGACAGTAATAAATCTTACCCACCAGAAATCTCCTATAGGAGTAGTCTGTCCACACTGAATGCAGAGGAAACTTCAGCTTTGAATTTGAAAACGTCCCTGTTAGCCTCTGTGGGAAATGATATATTTGTTACACAGGTTACACCTAACCCTCAATAATCATACAACATGGTTTACAGAGTGGACATAAACTTAGTCCTGCCCGATAATTGCTTAATGCTATAGTCTTTAATTCGTGATCATTTCTCATACGTTCATTCCCTTTTTAATGTTATTTTTGTGGTTCCAGGTTGTAAAATAACTTTCCAGTCTTTCATGGGTCCTTTTACTCGAGTCGCGTGCGTCCACCCCTTTTCCGCGGTCCGGATGGCAGTATCTGTAGTTAACAATACAACAAAGGGTCCTTCCCATGAAGGAACTAAAGTTTCTTTCTTCCAAGTTTTGATCAGTACCTTATCCCCTGGTTTGAATTGATGGATTGCAAACCCCAAAGGTAGGGTTTGTGCCATTATTCCTATATCTCTTAGTTCTTTCAACCTTTCTCCTAAAATGATAACATATTTCCGAATATTATAATCTTCCACTACATTGTTTCCCTCGGAGATAGGGCATGCCGTATAAAACCTAATATGGCGATAATCCAGTCTCACTGTGCGGTTTGATCCTTATGTTAAGAAGGGCTAGCGGTAAACATTTAGTCCATGGCATCTGTGTTTCAACCATTAGCTTCGCTAGCTCTTGCTTTATTGTTTGGTTTATTCTTTCTATTACTCCCAAACTTTGAGGATGCCATGGGGTATGATATTCCCATTTAATACCTAATGATTGGCACAAGGATTTTATAATTTTAGAAGTAAAGCGAGTGCCTTGATCAGAATCAATATATTGTATTATCCCATACCTGGGGATTAGGTGTTCTAGTAAAATTTTATCACCGTCTGAGCTGTCGCTCTTGCTACAGGATAGGCTTCGACCCATCGTGTTAAATGGTCTACTATAACTAACAAATATTTCAATCTTCCTATTCTTGGTAATTTGGTAAAGTCGACTTGAATCCTTTCAAACGGTCTATAAGCTAGTTTTCTTCCTCCCATGGCCACTTGTTGAAACACGGCCTTATTTGCCCTTTGACAAGTTAAACACCCTTGTGTAATTTGCCTTGCTATTTCAAAAAATTCCAATACAGCCAAACTGTTTAAGGAAATGATCACTTAACACTTTTGTACCCCAATGTGTTTGCGCGTGTAAGCGTTCTAATACCTGCCTAGCGTAAGCTTTTGGCAACATCTCTCGCTCATCAGGTAATGTCCATTTCCCTTGTTCCACTCTAGCTCCTATTTTCTCTAATTTTGCTTGTTCCTCCAGCGTAAACTTTTTCTCCTTTTCCTCTTATCCTCTTCCACTAGTGTCCTCCCTTGTTTGTGTATGATTAATTTTAACAGTTTCAATCCTCAAGGCTGCTTCCTGAGCCTCCTTATCTGCTAAATTATTTCCTCTAATTCGATAATCTAATCCCTTTTGGTGTCCCCTCACATGCACCACGGCTATTTCCTTTGGTTCTCTTAACACTTTTAAAATTTTACTATCAACTCCTGATGTATTAAGTTCTTTCCTTGAGTGTTAATCAGGCCTCTTTCCTCCCAAATTTTTCCAAAAGTATGGACTACTCCATATGCATATTTGGAATCTGTGAATATGGTCCCTCTTCTTTCTTTTAATAATTCCAGGGCCCTACATAAGGCATAAAGCTCACAAGCCTGAGCTGACCATGATGGACTCAGAGGTCCTGATTCCACAAGTTCTAAGTCCTTGTCAATTTTTGCATATCCTGATTTTCTCTTCCCTTCTATTACTTGGGAGGATCCATCTACAAACAATTTTTCTCCTCCCTCTAATTCAATATCTCTAAGATTGAGCCTTACTTTTGTCTGGGATTCTATAACTTCTAAACAATTGTGTTATAGCACTACTGCTTCTGAGGGTTCCCCAAACCGGAACTGAGCGGGGCTCTGGGCAGAGGTGACTCCTAATTCCAAATTAGGTGAATCTATCAAGATGGTTTCATATTTCAAAAGTCTACTATCTGTCAACCATTTCTCTGTCCTCTGTTGGAGGACATTCCTAACATTATGTGGCGTATATACCTTTAGAGGTACACTAAAGGTAATTTTCCTAGCTTCCTCTATCAATAATGCCATAGCAACTAGGGCTTGGAGACATGCTGGCCACCCCCTGCTCACCGAATCTAACAATTTGGATAAATATCCCACCAGTGTGTGTGGGTTTTTTGGGGGTTTTTTTTGTTTGTTTTTGTTTTGTTTTGTTTGTTTTTTTGTTTTTTTTTGTTTTTTTTTTTTCCATTCCCTTTTTAGTCTGTGGAGGTCTTAGGATTAAAATACCAGAAACCTGGTCAGGATCTGATTTCTTTTTTTTTCCTTTGCTTAACCAATGTCCCAAATATTTTACTTCTTGCTCTATAAATTGTAATTTCGAGCAGGACACTTTTAATCCCTTTTTCTCTAAAAAATTTAACAATCTAATGGTGGCTTTTCGGGTCTCCTCTTCAGTTTCTCCTGCTACCAGTAAATCATTCACATATTGTAATAATTTTTCCCTCCTCGTGTACTGTAAAACCTTGTAAGATTTTCTTTAAGGTCTGTCCAAACAAATTTGGTGACTCCGTAAACCCTTGTGGTAGCACAGTCCACCTTAATTGTTGTTTTTCGTCCTGTTTTGGGGTCTTCCCATTCAAAGGTAAAATAATCTCTGAACCCCTTATCCAAAAGACAGGCCCAAAAGGCATCTTTCAAATCTATTACACTATACCAAATATGTTTAGGAGACAGGTGACTCAATAAAGTATAAGGATTTGCCACGACAGGGAATTTGGTGATTGTTCGCCGATTCACGGCTCTCAAATCCTGTACCATCCTATATGTACCATCTGATTTCTTTACAGGGAGTATCGGGGTATTGTGGGGTGACATACATGGTTCCAAAGTCCCATTTTTTAGTAATTTATCCACAATAGGTTTTAGACCTCTCCGGCCTTCTATAGATATAGGATATTGTTTAATTCTAATTGGCTTATGAGGGTCTGTTATTTGTACCTTGATGGGTTCCATATCTAATCTCCCAACATCTCCTTCCTTATACCATACTTGGGGGTCAATTTTTTCCTCATCAAGTTGGGTTAAGGTACATAAGTTAATATATAACCGATCTCCTTGGTTCTGAATAGTTAGGTTTAGTTTTAAAATCAAGTCCCTCCCTAATAGGTTATATTCTGCTTCTGGTAATAAAAGTAAAT
Organism: Phaethon aethereus; assembly: GCF_964289735.1. Lineage (NCBI taxonomy): Eukaryota > Metazoa > Chordata > Aves > Phaethontiformes > Phaethontidae > Phaethon > Phaethon aethereus. The sequence continues at coordinate 27,996 of NW_028114133.1, read as the reverse complement.
CATTTAAACAAATTTTTGTCTCTGTCTCAATCTCTACTTCTTCTAAGATGGGGACTTTGAAGGGTTCTCCTTTTGCACCTGTTACTGACATCTGGGCTTTTCCTTTTCCTACCCCTTTTGGGAGTTTCTGAATCGTTGACCTTTCAGCTCCAGTATCTACTAAAAATAAAAATTCTTCTTTTTGGGGACCTACTAATAGTTTTATCAAGGGCTCTGTTGATGTTGAGGTCCCCAGAAGATACAGCCCCTAACACCCCTAATCCTCTTTGAACATTTTCTCATCCCATTCCCGTTTACGGCAGGTTTTCTGAACACGTCCCTTTTTGTTACAATAGTAACAGATGGGAATTGTGGGTCTGTCTTGATGAGATTGTCCCTGGGGTGGCTGTTCTGGTCTCTTATCTTTTTTTCTCTCCCAGCTGAGTCTTACTCCTCTGACTTTCCCTCACTGCTGCTACAAAAATTCTTGCCTCTGCTTCTTGTTTTTCTTCGTCCCTCCTGACATAAACCTTTTGAGCTTCTCTTAGTAATTCTTCCAACCCTCTCTCTTGCCAATCCTCTATCTCCACCCAGAGGTACTTCCCGTAAAGGATACAAAGACGCTCTGGGTGCTCAGTTTGGGATCCTCCCCTTAGAGTTGAATTCGACCCCGGGGCCGTAGGGGAAGTCGTCAGATTTGGTGACGGTATTTGACGGGTAGCTGGATTATACGGGGGAGGTAAGTGATCTAGGGGGTCCCAATCCTTCTTTTCCTTTTCCATGTGTTGCTCCCCTACGGTCTTATTTTTCCCTACTCCTGTTTTAAGATGAAAAAAGCCCACACAGGCCTTTATCCATAAACTAGCATACTCGCTCTCCTCTTGGCAAAACGGTTCCTTAGAATTTACATACAGGTTTAGCGCCTGACAAACCCAATCCTCAAATGACCCAAATACAGGCCAAAAAAAACGTGGGGTCTCAAGGGGTTCTTTGGCCATTTTACCATACAATATTAACTAATTTCTCTTTTGTCTTCCCTTTTCCAGGGCCCTTATTATTCCAATGTTTTAACATTATTCCTAATGGAATCTCCGGAGGTATTTTTAGTAATTCGCTCCCTTTCTTCTGGTCCTGGGTTCTCGATTTCGTCTGACCCATCTAGGAATTTTTACTGTGGCAATTCCTACAGCCCTTGGTTACCAAGCAGAGTGTCTTGCAGGGGGTTTCAAACTTGTCACTCACCTATGGATCCTATAAAAATCGCTTCGGTCCTTTACCGGCCAAGTCCCTCGCGGGAGATTGGAACCGCGGTTAGAAGACCTCCACAATCGCTTCGGAACGAGGTTCCGTCTCAGTCACACTCTTACACACACAGGCAACCGAATCCCACCCAACCGAACGGTATACACCTTAAATACTTACAACCCCGTCGTCTTCGTTCGGATCTTCGCGCGCAGAATTACGGGCAAAATAAACTGCTGCAGCCGGCAAGGGAGCTCATAAAAAATCAAATTCTTTGCTTGCCCCTATTTGGGTTCAGGATGGTGTTAGTCCCGACCCGACCCGATCAGGAGCCACCAAATGGTGGGGCGCCCCTCCTAGATCAAGTCAGTATTCAGGAACCAAGACCATCCCGGACGAGTCCCCAGTTGTGATAAATGATTTAGTCCCAAACAGGATTCCAATTTAAGTTTTCAATTTATTAAACAAATAGAGGCAAGCAAACAGCGCTGGGTGCGCCGGGAGTCTCCGCTCCACCAAGACGCACACCTTCACTTCTTACAATTCCTTCCTTTATACTTCTCTAGGCTTCGTTTCTTGCCTTTCTCCGCCTTTTTCTTGGAAGATGACTCTTTCTTTAAGTACGTCACCACTTCCCCGGTCTGCGCATGCTTCATCTTTTTCTAGGTGGTCGTCCGGTGGTCGTTGGGAGGAAGATGCTCCTCTTCGTCAGTGCACTCTACATGACCTCTCTGTTTGTGCAGGCGCTCCGTTATTCTACTTATATTATGCTACCTTATTTGGCTATACATTTTCTTGACATTTCTGCGGTTATTTACAACACTGGTTTGCACTAGTATATCAGGAACTAACTTACATATCAGGAGGCTACATAAGTTACACATATCAAGGGAGTTACCCAAACTATACTTATCAGGAAGTTACATAAAGACTACCACTCCCCTGTTTATGGTCATGCCCTACATATATTCCTTTATTTCAATATAAATGACATTTGCTTCAAGCTTATATTCACTAGATTTTCTTTACACGAATCGCTCATTCCTCACAGTTTCAGGGACAATGGAGCTTTTCTTAGTAGCGGGAAGAGCAAGAAACCTTCACAAATTACAGCTGGGAAGGTTCTGTCTGGATGTGAGAAAAAATAATCCTCACTGAGAGGGTAGTCTTGTGCTGCAAGAGATCACCCAGAGGGAGTCTGGATTATCCCATGGCTTTGTGTTTCAAGGAGCAGCTGGTGAGGGTGGAGAGCCATCAGTGAAGGCATAGAAATGCCAGGGTGAGAGCTAGGTGGGAAAGCAAGATGGCTGTCAGCAAGCTGAAGGGAAAGAGGTGAGGCATGGGACAGTGTAGGGCAGCCTGCATAGAGATGGCCAAGGGTTCTAGCAAGACCGAGAGGTCCAAAAGGACTGAGGTCTTTGTCGTCTTGACTATAGCAGCTGTCTCTACCACCAGGGCCAGTGAGACAAAACTTTATTCTTCTCTTCTCAGAAACTGCCTTCCCAGGACCTGGGCTCAGGGTTTGGCCTTGCCTGCTTCATAAAACGAACCAAGGGTTTTCTCAGCATTACAGCCACCTGTGCAGTGCCCTTGCCTACCTGCAGTCACCGTCTCCAAGTATCTGCTCTAATGAGTCAATGAGGAGCCTTTGGCAGTAATGGGTCTCATTAAGTCCCATTAATGCTTCAAGGTATTTTGGGGTTTGCTTCTGGCTTTGACTTCTTGAGAGGTTTGTTCAGTCTTCTCCCAGTATCTGAGGTTCACGGACTGAGCCCCAAATACACCATGGGGCTCCTTAAAACACAGAAAGCCCTAACAAGTCATGCCTCTTCCTGTAACGTTCTCCACGTCTGCAAGACTCGTATAGCTAATCTGAGTTGTTTCATAGCGTGGTTAAGAAGGAAGATTTCAAAGTGCACCTAATAAAGTTATTTTTAATTTTAAAGGCGGTATTTTGTTAATTTCAGTTTAAAGAAGTGATAGAAGCATTATCCAACTGATATGGATCCTGAGTGTCAGGAGCGTCTCCTGAGGAGGTCTGGACAGGTAGGAAAAGCAGTCCCTTGAGATCTGACACTGGGTGGACAACCTTGCTCCTCACCTCCCCAGACTCCCCACCTGTCGTTGGCCACCTGGGATTTACATCACTTTCCCTTCATCAGACTTCTCTGAACTCTGGGAGCTGAATGTTAGAGCTCCATTGCACCATCTCCCACCCACTTTCCTTAGAGGACTGGCTGCACACAGGCACAGAAGGATGTTTCCCATTTGCAAGCAAAGCAAAGTAAAGCACGATCAAGTGTCTTAAGCAATAAAACACTCCTCAACCATATACTAAGTACAAGCTGCCTCTAATGAGGTCGCCTTTCTACAAGGGATGATCTTACGAGAAATGTTTTAGATAGATAGATAGATAAAGGTAGATACAATTAAAAGAGTTGGCTAAAGATACCGTTATACTACTGAAAGACAGGCAGGCTTTTAGTCCCTGAAGCTCAAAGCAGCAGTGTGGGTGGGAAGTATCTGAATGAACAAAGAGTAAGGGAAGGAGAATAATGGAAAGGGCCTTTGTCTAGACAGTCTGCTGAAAACATTACTTCAGAAATGGTCATTGTATCAGCACAGGTGAAAATATATGAAAGATTAGAATTATTAACTACAAAAGACATTAACCACTTGATCCAGTGTGGCCTGGCAGCAAAGGCAGCCAGCAGTGTCCTGAAGTGTATAAAGAGGAGCCTCGCCAAAAGAGTGAGGGAAGTGGTTGTCTCCCCATGCTCATTGCTTGTTAGACCACCTGTAACCAATTATATCCAGTTTTAGGGCCCCAGTTCAGGTGTACTGATCTGGCTGGGATGGGGTTACCTTCCTTCATAGCAGCCTGTGTGGTGCTATGTTTTGCATTTGTGCCTTAAACAGTGTTGATAACACACCAGTGTTCTGGCTATTGCTGAGCAGTGTTTGCACTGTGTCAAGGCCTTCTCTGCTCCCTCCCAGTGAGTAGGCTGCAGATGGGCAAGAACAGCTGACCCCAACTGACCAAAGGGATATTCTCTAACGTACGACGTTGTGCTGAGCAATAAAAGCTGGGACAGAGGAAGAAGGAACTAGAATTTTTTTGTTACAGGAATCACTTCCTAGTTCACATGGAATCCCTTGCATAGCATTAGTAAAAGGCCTTAGACCTTCATAAGCGGTGAACTTCCACCTAGCTACTGATGAAGTTCTACTGAACTCTTACTTAGTCGCGTGAGGGAAGGCCCTGAAACTGGTGTAAATTAGAAAGATAAGATAGCCACATCCATCAGCAGAGGTTGCCTCATCGAGAAAAGAAAAAGAACGGCCCGCTTGGAGACAGTGAAAGGATCCAATGAGGAAAAAGGAGACCCCAGACCCAAATACTCCAACTGGACTAAACCGTCTCACAAGGGGAGGGGAGCTTAGACTGTAAGGGTATAATTGTCCAGAGAGTCTCTGGTTCGGGGTCCGTCTCCAGAGGCACTCAGCTCAAGCTGTTCTTCACCACTGTACCGCTTAATAAATTCAACTGGTATACGTCATGTCAGAGATTCTGCTTCAGGAAACCTAGGGTTGAGCCTGAGGGAAGAGAAAGCACCCAAGAGAGACTCCTTGATTGGTGTGTGAATGCTCAGGCAGCGGCTTCTCCATTAACGTTTTTTCATTCAAAGAGTCTTCTGTGTGGAGACTGGCTGGGCATCATTTTTGCTTGTGGGAGGTGGTGAGTGGTTGCCTTTGCGTTGCTTATTATTATTATTGGTTGTTGATTTTTTAAAAATCTCTTTCTTTCACCTGCTAAGCTGTCTTTATCTTGACCCACAACTTTCCGTGCTTTATTTCTTCCTGTTCTCTCTCCTGTCCCAGTGGGGAAGGGGAGGAAAGAGTGAGCGGCTGCGTGTCTGCCGGGCTATTGGCCAGAGTCAATCCACCACATCAAGGAAGACGTTGACAACTGGGAGTGACTTCAGTGGGAGGCTGCCAAGATGCGCAGGGGCTGCAGCACTTGCCTGGGGAGCAGAAACTGAGGGAAAGGGCTGCCTTCGGCCTGGGAAAGGGAAGGTCTGGGGAACCTCATAGCAGCCAGCCAGTCCCTGCAGGGAGGTTTTCAGGAAGATGGAGCCAGTCTTGTCACCGTGGTGCTTGGCAGGACGATAATAGACGATAGTCAAATGTTGAAATAAGGAATGTTGAGGCTGGAGATAGGGACAATCTTTCTCTCCATAAGGGCATCCAAACATTGAAGCAGGTTTCCCAGAGATGTTTTCCTGTCTTTGTCCTTGGACATTTTCCAGCCCCCATGTGGCAAAGCCTTGAGCAAAGTGGTCTGACTCCGTAGCCGATTCTGCTGTGAGCATGAGGTTGGACTGGAGACCTACTGAGGTCCCATTCAGGAGAGTGGAAAACTAAATGATGCTGTGGTTCCTTCCTCTCTAGGTGTGCCCTTGATGACAGTAGGGAAAGCTGTCAGGTTCCCCGTGACCATGGAAGTAAGTCAGATGCTGGCATAGTCAGATCAGCTGAAGTTGTCTTCTCCTCCTCCAGGCAGTGTTGCTCAGATGCAGGACTGCTTCACTGGTATCCCCAAACAGCCCTGGTTATTTCCTTTGCTTCACCGTTCATTCCCTTTTCATTCTTTTCCCACCTCTCAAGTCCTGCTCTTTAACCATCCTTATCCCCACCCATGCAAAAAGCCAAGGACTTTTCACTGTTTATCCAGTGGCCCTGCATTTGCTCACTTTGAACCCTCCTTTGGTGTCTCTGCGGTGGTTACTGTGGTGCTTTCTACCTCGCATTGCAACTCAACTTAACGCCAGTACTCTTTTCTTCTCTGTAGTGTCCTGCAGCTACTTAAGTTCTGATCTTGTTAGAGGCACCACGACTCAGGATGGCCGTTGGCACGCATACTTTAAAAGCTGGACTGTTGGAGGTTCAGTCCAGAGGGACCTTGGCACACCTGGGATTTGGCCAGCAGAAACCTCAAGGTTTTGAAGGAAAAGCTCAGAAACAACTCCATGCAGCAGCATGGACAGGGACCTGACTGACTAAGGAGTGTCCTGAGGTGAAGTATCTGGGAACTGTGACAATGCCATATGAGTCAGTGGTTCTCACATTTCGAAAGGAGAGTGGAGTGTCTGGAGGAGGTCTGCCAACTTGAAGTGAAGGGCCTAAAGGATGAGCTGTGGGGAGAGTCTGAGGGAGCTGGGTGTCTGTAGCCTGCTGAAGTGGAGGCACGGGTTTACCTAGCAAGAGCCTGCACCTGCCTGGAGGGATAACGGAGCCAACCTGTTCTCTGCAGTCACCATTGATACGACAGAAGGAACAGCCACAAGCTGCCTCTTGGGAGCTTTAGGCTGAACCTCAGGAAAAATAAAATGGACTAGGAGGAGCGTTGCCATGATCTCCACCTTTGGAGCTCTTCAAGTTTCAGCGCCGCAAAGTCACGGCCAGCCTGGAGGCTGGACTAGAGACCCCCTCGCAGCAGTCTCTTTCCCAACAGGCCTGTGCCTTGCCACATGTCATATGAGAAGAGACTAAGCTGGAGGAGAGGGTCTCTACATCACAGGACAATTCAGGGTGGAAGGAGGGTCAGGAGGTCTCTGGTGTTGCACTGGCTCCAAGCAGGGCCAGCTCTGAGGTCAGACCAGCTTGCTCGCTAAATGCCAGAATCCGGAGAAAGAGTTTACACATGAACCAGGCATCTGTGCCGCCGTTACAGAAATGGAGACAAGGCCTTTGACCAGCTCCCTGAACACAGCTATTGGTACGTCATGCCCCCTGAGAACATCCATCCTCCCGGGAACATCCATCTTCTTGTCCAAAGGAGTGGGATCCTTATGCAACTATCCTGCCATATCTCCAGACCATGGGGTGCTTTACACTGTAAACAGAACTGAAGGAAAGCCTCTGACTTGGGTACGGTCAACTGAATTGCTAAAAGAGGGCAAGATGGAGGGATCTCGGAGCTTCCAGGTTCTTCCTGAAGATAGAAGGCCTCAGATATAGGAACAGAAGATAACAGTTTTGAACTAGCCTAGGCTTTAGATCATTTCACATGTGATGGCTCTGCTCCATCCTTTCAGTCATTGGCACCCAGAAACCTCATCTGCTTTTCCTTCCTCTCCTCCCAAAAGCTGATCAAGTGATGGGAAGAAAGGAAGGAGAAAGGCCCTAGGCCTCTGTGACTCACCTGGGCTCTGGCACTTGGAGGGCCACAGTGTCATCCATTGTACACCCCATAAAGAATCAAGCTGGGAAGTGACTCTTCACGTACAAGTGAACAAGGTCGATGGACAGGCAAGGCTATGTCTGGAGACCAGTACACCTAGAGCATCGATCAAGCTGGGGCTGAAACTCAGGCCTGGTCTTCAATGGTCTCCTGGGCCCATGGACAGAGGTGTGGATGGAGGCCCCAGGTGAGGCTGATTAGGGTCCTGAAGGCCTGTGGATGCTCTCAGGGCCCTGACACTGCCCCCATGGGATCCCACCTGCCAGTGCCCTCAGTAGGCCAAGTTCTCATTCCCGCATGTGCAGGGTCTGTGCTCGGCTACTCTCCTTCCCCGCTTCTGTGCAGATCTGGGAGACCACAGTTTCATGGTGACTACAACCAAGGCTGAAACTGGTCTTCCCATCCCTGACCAACTTTTCCTCTTTTGGGAGTACAAGGTCCAGGTGAGCCTCAGACTGGGTGGCACAGTTAGAAGCTGACCCACACACAAGATCCCGCCTAACCTGTTGCATGTCCCATAGAGAACATCCACACATCTGACCTGCTCTGGTAGCAAGCAGGGCATCCTCCACTTCTCGCCTTCCCTGTTAGTCTCACCTAAAGATGTTGTATCTCCGTCAGTCACAAAAGCTGTGGGAGCTGTCCTTTTCCGTCTTGGCTCTTGCTCCCCTAACGTCACAGCTTTGCGATGGCATGTTGTCCTCCTGCTGTCTGTGCTCCAGGCTGTGGGCTTTGGTGCACATTAGGCCTGTAGCACCTCAGATGTGGCACCAGGGCCAAGGGCAGATTTGTCACATGGACACCTGATACCAAAAGATTGGCCCTCTTTGTGTGGAAAGGCTTCACAGCCGATGTGTGCTGGAGTGGATGGCAGGAGGCAACATAATGATGAAGGAGGTTCTCACAACGAGAGCAAAAGCTGCAGTCCCCAAGACCAGACAGAAAACGGCCTTGGGCTGTGCAGCCCTGGCAGGAGAGGGGTTTGCTGTCCCAGGTGACTCTTGCAGCAATGCGTGGGGCCTGTGACAGAGGTGAAGCCGATCTCCAAGAAGGACAAGCTGCTGCTGAGAAAGTCCCCGGGGGAGGACAGCCTGTCATCCAGCCACACTGTGGACATCATGCTGGGGGCTGACTGGCTAGATAGCAGCTCTGCAGAGAAGTACCTTAGGGTCCTGGAGGGCAAGCAGCTGAGCATGAGCCAGCCATGCAGCCTCGCAGCAAAGGCCAGCAGCCTCCTGGGCTGCATTAGGAAAAGCATTGCCGGCAGATGGAGGGAAGTTAACCTTCTCCTCCACTGAGCACCGGTGGGCCACATCTGGAGTGCTGTGTCCAGTGCTGGGCTCCCCAGTGCAAGAAAGTTGTTGACCTGCTAAAGCAAGGCTATCAAAGGGCCACAAAGCTGATTTAAGGGACCGCAGCATCTTCCATAGGACGGAAGGCTGAGAGGTCTGGGACCGTTAAGCCTGGAGAAAAAATTGCTCAGGAGTGTGGAGTAATAAGGCACGGACTGTGGCAGGGCTTCAGGCCAAAGACCTTTATTGTTAGCGTAGCGTGCTTTTTATACAAATACAGCCCGTTCACGCACCTAAAAGTGCTACCCGGTTGGCTATTGCTTTAAGTCCACGCGACTCTCACAGAGGCAGGATTGGTCGCCTCTGTATGTCCACGCGCTCCTTTGCTTCTTCTTAGTTGTTTACCACAGCTCCTTCTCTTCAAGGTTGAGCCCTGCAGGTGTCCGGCTGTTTACCAGCTTCTCAATGCCACAGCTCCTTCTCCTTAAGGTCGAGCCATGCAGGGCGATCCCAATATCACCCCCTTTTTGTTTATCTATAAACAAAACCTGATGGTTCATTCGCAACCCGAGGACTGTGAGGAAGATGGACCATGTGTACATTCTTCTATCGTCCTGCACCACGAACTCAGCCCAGCAGTCGGTAGGTGCCAGCTTTACGTGGGCGTCCCCACGGAGGCAACAGTGGCCTTGCCGTACACCGGCCCACTGCCCTTTGGGAAATCCTGGTATTTATACATTTGCAGAGGAACGAGTTTCGACACACGTGGCCAGCGAGTGTCAGAACACGCCTTGGTTGCCACCTTTCAACACAGAGAGCCTATGGCATACGCGCCCGCTGGCCAGACGTGCTGCACGTGCCCCAGCCACCCTGTCTGTTGGTTCGTAGGCTTTGTTCACGCGGCATATTACCATAATCCAGCAGTCACATATCAACCATGCTCAAGCCAATAGCAGAATGTTATAAGGCAAACAAAATTGTGAATTGTGCTTTATATTCCTCCGTTACTGCATGTCTTCCCCATCCTCCCCTAACCTTGATCAACTTTCTTATCTCTTGGGCTGTTTTCTCTCACCCAGCATAGTATCTGTTTCTTACCCAGCCATCCATTTTCTGATATTCTAACTGCAGTTTTCTCACAGGCCAAAATTCCATCTGTTAACCCCTCCGTATGTATACGATAATTGGCGATAATTTCCATTTCTGCCGACAAGCTAACTATTGCTTTTTCTAGCTGAGATAAACGTCTGAGTCCCAAACAGGATTCCAATTGAAGTTTACAATGTATTACATTATATACATTAACCACTCTGCTAGACTTAGGCTTGCGGTCATACAAGGATACGTAGGACAGAAGGTTACACTTCATCACACGAATCAGATGAACATATTTCACATAGCTGTACTACTCCTCGTGATGGGAAAAGCGCCCGTACAAAGCTATGATAACCTTTATTATATCTCACCAAGGGATTTGTAGTTATAGAGTGCTTTGCCCTAAAATCTTTCCATGTTCCTCTAATGATACCGCTAATTTCAGTCTGATTAATTATCTGTGTTATAAATGATTTAGTCCCAAACAGGATTCCAATTCAAATGTACAATTTATTAAGCGAATAGAGGCAAGCAAACAGCGCTGGGTGCGCCGGGAGTCTCCGCTCCACCAAGACGCACGCGGTTCAGCTCCTGTTCCTGGTTTATAACCTGTCCGTTAATACATATTCATGAACAGGCGTGTCTTCTTCGGCGCATGCCCTCTTCTCCTTCTAGGATCTTCTCGAATCTTCCTCAGCATGATCCTGTTCGCTAATACATTTTCATGAATAGGCGTGTCTGCTAATACATATTAATGAACAGGCGTGTCTTCTTCAGCGCGTGCCCTCTTCTCCTGCTAGAGTCTTCTTGAATTTTCCTCGGCGTGCCCCCAGGATGACCCCAAACCGTATGCATGCACTTTCTTTACACAATACTATGCGGTCAGTGGTCAAACTGGTTTGAGCTGATATACCAGCCAAGTAGTTTAACTTTCTCCTGTAAAATACCCCTTTTTATGGTGCAGGAGAAATCCATAAAAGTCCAGAAGGTTACACTTCATCACACGAATCAGATGAACATATTTCACAATCCCCCATCTTTTTCTTTATAGTATTGATTCGTGTTTTCGTTTCCAACTGAGTACTGCAGATATCTGCATTCCTTGTATAACCGAGTAGATTAATCTAGTAACAATTCCCCACATATCCCCAATACAACTATCCCGATTTTAGTAAGCCAATCACCACCCATAAAATCTCCCCAAAATCCTCCTAGATTGATTCCATTCCAAGTTTATCTCTCAGGAGGCCATTCGTTATACACCTGGACTCCTAGTCGCTCTCCCTAATTTATGGGTAACAGGAAAAAACTAGGTTTTATTGTTGATTACACGTACGGGCTGTACAATTAGAAAAGGTCCTCAGTTTTCCCATTTTTCTGGGGTAAACCCCAGCTGGACTTGTTCCAATATTGACTACAGTTATTTGCCGTAGTCAGAGTCAAGGAACTCACCCCAAGTAGAACTAGAAGAGGTCCGGTCAGGGCCATAGTGGTCGGCGGTCACAGCCCAAAGGGGTTGCAGCCCTTGGCAGACCCTTTTTAAGCCGCAACACCAGTTCCCCTCCGGTCTTGCCCTCTTCCTTCCTTTAAGGGGGTGCTTTCTTAGTACCCAAATTAATTGAGCACTGCTTGTGAAGGCCAGAGCTTTGCTAGATCAGTGGTTTGTCCAGACCTGAGCACTTGCCCGAGCCTGGCGATCCTCTTTATTTGCAAGGCTTTATGGCTACAGAAAACTGCCAGTTAGCCTGCAGTTCTTACAAATAAACACCACCTTCTACACCAAGGACAAATTCTAGTTCCAGCTCCTTTTTCCTGTTCTTCTTTTGCCAACAACTCCTTCCGATGATACTCGTTTGGAGTACCCATTGTTGTTTCCTATTACCCTTTCCCATTGTTTTCCAAACTTGGGGATTACTTATATTGCTCTCCATAGCTTCCCATGGCCATCGTTCACCTCGATTTGTTCCACCACAAACGTAACAATTAGTTATATTCAATGACTTAGCAATGTTTTCAGCAAGATTTACAAGTAGATTTTTAGCAACTGTGGGAATTTCATGTTTCACTCCTGTTTCTATTACAGGAGTAGCCGCAATAAAATTCCCACAGCAATTTAGTCAGATGTGACCTTCCACTCCTTCCCTGGACCTTTCACTCGTGACACATGTGTCCATCCTTTTTCAGCAGTTCTCACAGCTGTTTCTGTAGTGAATAAAACAAGGAAAGGTCCTTCCCAGAGGGGAGATAGGTTTCCTTCTTTCCATGTTTTTATCAGAATTTTATCTCCTGGTTCTAACTGATGAATTGCAAATCCTAAAGGTGGTGTTTGGGCCACCATCCCAATCTCTCTTCATTCTTTTAATCTTTTTCCAATGGTAATTATATCTTGTTGGATACTATGATCCTCAATTACATTGTTCCCCAGAGGCATTCCTTGAAAATAAGGCATGCCATAGAACATTTCATATGGCGATATTCCAGTCTCACTGTATGTTTTTGTTAAGTGCCAATGGTAAACATTTCGTCCAGGGCATTTGTGTCTCAATCATTAATTTAGCCAATTGTTGTTTTATTGTTTGATTCATTCTTTCTACCTTCCCCGAGCTTTGTGGGTGCCACAGAGTGTGGTATTCCCACTGAATACCTAATGATTGACATAATACTTTCTCAAAAGGTCTGTAAGCTGTTTTTCTCCCTCCCGTGGCTGCTTGTCGAAACACTGTCTTATTTACCTTTTGACAAATTAAGCAACCTTGTGTAATTTGCTTTGCTATTTCAAAAATTCCAATACAACCAAATTGTTTAAGAAAATGATCACTTAACGCTTTTGTACCCCAATGTGTTTGTGCATGCAAACGTTCTAATAATCGCCTGGTGTAGGCTTTTGGCAGCATTTCTCGCCCATCGGGCAGTGCCCATTTTCCTTGTTCTATTTAGCTCCTATTTTCTTCAATTTTGTTTGTCCTTCTGGGGTAAACTCCTTCTCTCTTTCCTCTCGTCCTTTGCTGGTGTCCTCCTTTGTTTGTATGACATTAATTTTGGCAACTTTAGTCCTCAAGGCTGCTTCCTGGGCCTCTTTAGCTGCTAAGTTATTTCCTCTAATTCGGTAATCACCAAAAGTCCCTTTTGGTCTCCCCTCACATGTACCACTGCTATCTCCTTTGGTTCTCTTAACGCCTTCAAAATCTTTCCTATTAATTCTTGATGTATTAAATTCCTCCCGTGAGTATTAATCCAACCTCTTTCTTCCCAAATTTTTCCAAAAGTGTGGACCACCCCATATGCGTATTTAGAATCTGTAAATACAGTCCCGCTTCTTCCTTTTAATAATTCCAGGGCCCTACATAGGGCATACAGCTCACAAGCCTGAGCTGACCATGATGGACTCAGAGGTCCTGATTCCACAATTTCTAAGTCCTTGTTAATTATTGCATATCCCGATTTTCTCTTCCCTTCTACCACTCGGGAGGAGCCATCTATAAACAGCGCTTCTCCATTTTTCAACTCAGCATCTCTTAGATCTGGTCTCACCTTAGTCTGGGTCTCAATTACCTCTAAACAGTTATGTTGTAATTCCTCTGATGGTTCTCCAAACAAAAATTGTGCTGGACTCTGAGCAGAAGTCACCCTCAGTTCTAAGTCAGGGGAGTCTATTAGTATTGCTTCATACTTTAGGGTCCGGCTGTCCGTTAACCATTTTTCCGCTTCTTGTTGTAAAACATTTCTGACATTGTGTGGGGTATACACTTTTAAAGGAGCACTAAAGGTAATCTTCCTAACTTCCTCTATTAATAATGCTGTAGCAACCAAAGCTTGGAGACAAGCAGGCCATGCTCTGCTTACTGGATCAAGTAACTTAGAACAATGCCCCATGGGTTTTTTGGATTCCTGCCCAGTCTTGAGTAAGAACTCCATATGCTGTCTGGCTTGATGTATTCACAAAGAGATAGAAAGGTTTTTCTAGATCTGGGAGGCTCAATACAGGTGCTTGTATTAATGCCCTTTTTACTTCCTCAAATCTCTGATCATCTTCAATAAACCACTTAAGTTGGTTATTAGTTAATTTTTCATATAAGAATTTTACTTTATCACTATAATTTTCAAGCCATGGTCTACAATATCCTAATAATCCCAGTATTTGCCTAATTTCCGTTTTAGTCTGTGGGGGTCTTAAGGATAGAATCCCAGATACCCTATCAGGATCTAACTTCTTCCTTCCCTTACTCAGCCAATGTACTAAATATTTTACTTCTTGTTCTACAAACTGTAGCTTTGATCGGGACACCTTTAATCCCTTTTCCCCTTGAAAATTTAACAATTTAATGGTGGTTTTTTGGATCCCCTCTTCAGTTTCTCCTGCTACTAATGAATCGTCCACATATTGCAATAATTTTACCTCCTTAGGTATTGTGAAATCTTGTAGAATTTTTTCTAAAGTTTGTCCAAATAGATTTGGTGACTCCGTAAACCCTTGTGGTAACACAGTCCATCTTAATTGTTGTTTTTGTCCTGTTTCGGGGTCCTCCCACTCAAAGGCAAAATAATCTCTGGATGCCTCATCCAGAGGACAGGCCCAAAAAGCATCTTTCAAATCTATTACACTATACCAAGTATGTTTGGGAGATATATGACTCAATAAAGTATAAGGATTTGCCACCACAGGGAATTTAGTGATTGTTCGCTGATTTACAGCTCTTAAGTCCTGCACCATCCTGTATGACCCATCCGGCTTTTTTACGGGAAGAATGGGCGTGTTACGAGGTGACATACATGGTTCTAGGGTTCCTTTTTCCAAAAGTCTGTCAACTACAGGTTTTAATCCTTTTCGACCCTCCATAGGTATAGGGTATAGCTTGATTCTAATTGGGCGGTGCGGATCTATTATTTGAATGCTTATGGGGTCCATTTTGTCTTTCCAGTTTCCCCTTCCTTATACCACACTGAGGGGTTAATAGCTTCTTCATCCTCTTGTGTTAAAGTGTATAATTTAATCTGCAATTTGTCCCCTTGACTCTGAATGCTCAAGTTTAACTTCAAAATCAAATCCCTTCCTAATAAATTGTATTCCGCTTCAGGGAGCAAAAGTAAATCATTAAGACAAATTTTCTTTTCTGTTTCTACTTCTACATCTTTCAATATATTTACTTTAAAAGGCTCTCCTTTTGCTCCTGCTACTGACACGTAACTCTTCCCTTTTTCTATTCCTTTTGGAAGTTTTTGAATGGTTGACTTTTCGGCCCCTGTATCCACTAAAAATAAAACTTCCTCTTTATGGGGACCAATTAATAATTTTATCAAGGGCTCTGTTGATGTTGAAGTCCCCAGAAGATAGAGCCCCCGACACCCCTAATCTTCTTTGAACATCTTCTCATCTTGTTCCCGCTGACGGCAGTTCTTCTGAACATGTCCCCTCTTGTTACAGTAGTAACAGACGGGAATTGTAAATCTTCCTCGATAAGGCTGTCCCCAGGGTGTCTGCTCTATTCTTTTTTCCCTTTTCTCTCCAGGAGTCGTCTTATTTTTCTGACTTTCCCTTACTGCTGCTACAAAAATTTTTGCTTTTGCTTTTTGTTTTTCTTCGTCCCTCCTAACATAGACTTTCTGGGCTTCTCTAAGTAACTCCTCTAATCCTCTTTCTTGCCAATCCTCCAATTTTTCTAATTTCCTTCTTATATCCCCCCAGGATTTAGCTACAAATTGTGTTCTAAGGAGTGCGGTCCCAGCCACTGTATTCGGATCAATTCCAGAATACATTGGTAGGTTTTTCCTCAACCTCTCCAACCATTCTGTTGGAGATTCGTCTTTCCCTTGTTGTTCATTAAATGCTTTAGTAATGTTTTGCCCTCGGGGAACCGCTTCCCTTATTCCCTGTATGATTAACGTTCTCAAATCCCTCATATTTTGTCTTCCTGGGGGTTGTTGATGATCCCAGTGGGGATCCACATTTGGCCATTTCTGATCTCCCGGGGGTCCTGCCTGACTCTGTCTTTCCCAAATTCTCATTCCAGCTTGTCTAATCATTCCCCTTTCCTCAACAGTGAATAGGATCCCTAAAATGGACTGTATTTCTTCCCAGGTATAAGTATTGGGGCCTAGGAATTGGTCCAATTTTTCAGCTACTCCGAGGGGATCATCTAATAGGGTCCCCATTTCTTTCTTGAAATTTCTTACGTCTGTGGTATTTAACGGGACTGCCACAAACCCGATGCCTCCCTGATTGCCTCCGAGGGGTACTTCTCGTAAGGGATATAGAGAAGCTCCCTCAGATACAGCAGTCCTACTTCTCGTACATGCAGCCGGAGGTCGATCTAATTCCGATCTAATACCCAACCGAACGGTATACACCTTAAATACTTACGACTCCGTCGTCTTCGTTCGGATCTTCGCGCGCAGAATTACGGGCAAAATAAACTGCTGCAGCCGGCAAGGGAGCTCATAAAAAATCAAATTCTTTGCTTGCCCCTATTCAGGTTCAGGATGGCGTTAGTCCCGACCCGACCCGATCAGGAGCCACCAAAAGGTGGGGCGCCCCTCCTAGATCAAGTCAGAATTCAGGAACCAAGACCATCCCGGACGAGCCCCCAATTGTTATAAATGATTTCGTCCCAAACAGGATTCCAATTCAAATTTACAATTTATTAAGCGAATAGAGGCAAGCAAACAGCGCTGGGTGCGCCGGGAGTCTCCGCTCCACCAAGACGCACGCGGTTCAGTTCCTGTTCCTGGTTTATATCCTCTCCGTTAATACATATTCATGAATAGGCGTGTCTTCTTCGGCGCATGCCCTCTTCTCCTGCTAGAGTCTTCTCGAATCTTCCTCGGCGTGCCCCCAGGATGACCCCAAACCTTATGCATGCACTTTCTTTACACAATACTATGCGGTCAGTGGTCAAACTGGTTTGAGCTGATATACGAGCCAAGTAGTTTAACCTTCTCCTGTAAAATACCCCTTTTTATGGTGCAGGAGAAATCCATAAAAGTCCAGAAGATTACACTTCATCACACGAATCAGATGAACATATTTCACACCTCTAAGTATGGATCTGCATGTGGCCCACAATCTAGTAATGTTTCTTGCATATGGACCACCCCTGATCATAAAAGACGTTTTAAACAATGGGTGAAGAGACCCCATTATACCATGTCATTGGAACCAGACAGGCTATGGAATTGTATAAACAAGATAAATTGTTACAATATGGATGATTATCTATGGATACCGTTTGCCTCAGACCTCCATCACGCCTTAAGAAGTATATGCCTGTGCCACAATTACAGTGCTCCAATCCCTAGCTTACAGACAGCATGTCAGATAGAATCCTCCAAACACATGGCTAGTAAATGTAGGATTCCTTCCCAACATTATAAAAAACGGATGCAAGACTCATGAGCCAGTAGTAAAGAGCACAAGTACCACTCTAATGTATCCTGCACTGCTTGAGACCGTATGGGTATGTTCTAATGAAGAGATATCAGATTACAGTCAACCCTATTGGGATGGGTTAGAATGCACTTTAGGAATTCCACAAGTTTATCTCCCATAATAGCTTTTAATCATACTCAGGAGTCATTCACTGTAGTCATTCATGAAACCAAGAGGGTACAGAACAAAGAGAAATGTATTGCCCTCCGTGTCACGGCCAAGCTATTATACAGCAGGGATGAGAGTAAGCTTAGCAATGGGATTGTTTTGGACTTCTTCGGCTGTGATAATTGAAAATTGATTATATCTAGAAAATCTACCATGGCAAGGAGAGACTCTAGCTAATTGTATGCAGCCAGCCAGCAAGGCTAAGCAACACCCAGCTTGTACCCACGAGCAGCCTCACAGATGACTTTAGAAAATCAATTAGCATTGAATATGGTACTACTAAAGGAGAACAGCGTTTGTGGATGGCTGAATAACACCTATCCTGGCAAAACCTGCTGTCAATTCCAAATGTGTCCGCTACTCTGCATCAAGCTAGAGATGAAATGCAAAAAACTGTGGACCAAACCCATGAGCTCAATGAGAAGATGAAACCAAGCAACTGGCAATGAACGAGGTGGATTTAAAATATTTTCAGTTGGCTCAGATTAAAAGTTAGTGGATGGGATCATAGTCTAACCCAGTATGTATTAATGTTTATCATAATGATTGTTATTGTCCGTATTTGATTGTCACGTGTGAAATCTATGATAACTAGAGCTGTAACCATGCGTGTTAAGAGGATTCACATCTATGATCCTGAATACATCCCTTTAATACCATCCCCTATTATAAATTGCGACGAGCGAGGGAAGGCAAGCAGTCGACTCAATATGAGTGATAAGGCAAGCTTCAACTTTATTGCAAAACCTTACACATATTTATACACTAAGTTCTACCTTATGCATACTT
Organism: Phaethon aethereus; assembly: GCF_964289735.1. Taxonomy (NCBI): domain Eukaryota; kingdom Metazoa; phylum Chordata; class Aves; order Phaethontiformes; family Phaethontidae; genus Phaethon; species Phaethon aethereus. The sequence goes on along the minus strand of NW_028114133.1, from coordinate 9,764 downwards.
GTCTTACAATCATTGGCTTAGCCCTAAAGATTGCATTATCATACTCCTCCTACTTGCGGTTACTGCTACGTGGTCCGGGTTCCATCCTGTTTTTCTTATACAGCGCTGCTTCTTAGCTGTTTACCACAGCTCCTTCTCCTCAAGGCCGAGCCCTGCAGATGTCCAGCTGTTTACCAGCTTCCCAATGCCACAGCTCCCTCTTCTCAAGGCCGAGCCGTGCAGATATCTAGCTGTTTACCAGCTTCTCAATGCTGCAGCTCCTTCTCCTTAAGGTCGAGCCGTGCAGAGTGATCCCAACAATAAATTACCAACCAACAAGAGAGGATGAAAACACAGGAAGGAGAGATGAATGCCTCGACCCACCTAAATACAAATTACACAATGTTCCTCTTAGTGAGTTGTGACTAAGGTCACAGGGTGGATAATGTGGGAAACCACTGTGGGTCTGTAGGGAGTAGCAGGGTTTGACTGGAGCAACACGCTCCTCTTCAAAAGCAACCCTGATGGGTTGCAGTCAGACAGTCTCATAACTGACTATTGTTGAGTGATGTCTGGGATGAGGCGAAAGCCTTGCAGCCTGATGTTCTACGGCAAGGCCACAAAGACCTCCATCAAACGTAAGTAAGCTGACCATTATTAATAACTGAAATTCTTATTAAATATTCATTCCTATTGATCGATGCTATTTGAGTTATATAGTATCTATCGGTCTACAACAAATAAATGAATAAAAAATTAATGAACTGATTAAGTTTTTATTAATCAAATTAGTCTAAATCAATCATTAATAATTACTTATTAATAACAGTCGTTACCTATTAAGATCGATTATTTTATTTATTAGTATTTTGTGGTACTGCATTAACACTACTGTCCTCCAGTTACTTATCATGTATTTTTTTTTTCTTTATCATCACTCTGATTTACTGTTGTAATTATCTACTATCAATTCATCATTATTAATTATCATTAATTACACGTGCTACACGACGGCTCTGTTCCTCACCTAGAACTTGTTATCAGTAAAGTAGTTCCTTATTAACGTGATCTTAATCCACTGGATGTTAATTCCAGTAAATATTAATCTGTATTGCTCTATCGCTAATCATTACTTCGTATATTAATTACCGGTTAATGAATTATTTATTACATTCATTAACCATAGGTCGGTGTATGTTAATCCATCAAGAATTAGCAGAGAGTGCCAGATCAGCATTTGTCCTAAACCTGCTCTCCCCACTCCCTCCTCCCAAACCGCCCGCCTGCCCTCACCCCGGAGAGTTCTGTGTAAAGACACCCACACGCACCCTGCACACCCCCCGTTTCTTTTTGATTGTCATTTTTTTAGCTATTTATTTATCTAGCCTCCCTCCCCCTTACCTTTTCTTACTCTTCTCTCTCACCACCGGGGACCGGGGACCGGGGACCAGGCAGAGGCGGCGGTGCCCAGCCCCAGCCGCCCGCCCTCCCCACCCCACCGCAGCGAGCCCCATTGCTACAAGGCCGCCAGAAGTTAATCTGCTTATGTGTAAACGTGGTGGCAGCTGAGGTATGTTTAAGAATACTGGTAAGTGTTGCTAGAAACCTACAAATATTTTCCGGGTGTTAACCGCGGGGTGCCAGCTTTGTGGGCCTACCACCCAGCACCCAGCTCTGCGCAGGTCTGGAATAAACCGGTATCTCGTCTCGGTGTGTGAGACTGGCCTATCGCACGCCGGGAAACGAAACCGCCTTTTCGGACACCACCATCAGCAAAGCAGCGACCCCGCTTTGCCTGAGGCTGCTGGGCCTGTCCTCTGGGCGCTGCTCACCACTGGAACGCATCCCGCTGGCGACGGACACGCCGACGGCCGCTAGCGAGAGGCGCGGCCCACCTCTCCGGCAGCCGGAGCCCGGCCTCGGGGACGCAGGTCTCTGCCCAGGCCGAGGCACGGGGCTGCTGCTTTCCCAGGGACGGCTTCAACCGGGAGCCGAGCCGAGCACATCGCCCGCAGGCGGACACCGAGGCGGGCCACAGCGCAGGCTGTAGCAGAGAAGGCGGCGTTGTCCACAGCGTTACCAGACTTTTTCGTTTCTTACTGCGTGCACACCCGCCACACACGCTCCCAAACCGGCCCCGGCACGAACCCCTCGCCCGCGGCCACACGCACACACGGAGACACCCCCCCTCCCCCTTCCGCCAGCAGTTTTGCCGGCCCGGGGAAGGAAGGAAGGCGGGAGACTTTAGGACCCCGCGGCGTCCCTGCCGCACCCGTGCCCCCCTCCCGCCTTTCGTCCTCAGTCCGTCGGTCGGCCAGTCCGTCGGTCAGTCACCCTGCTGAAGGTATGCGAGGCACAAAGCGGGGGTATTGTTTAGGCTCTGTCAGGAGTCAACGAGGCGCAAGCCTGAGGGAAGGAACAAGGCAACCGCAAAGGGAACGCAACTGCCGACCTTTGAGTGAACTATCGTAAGTAACATCTAATTAACATCGACTCGGCATAGCACAAGCCTGCCCTCCGGTAGGGGAAGACCCCTACCCACAGAAGCCCCTTCCTCACGGGGCACGCGCAGTAAAAAAGGAGGACGCTGTCGCCGTGGAGACGAGGCTTGCGGGAACCAACAGGCGCAAGGGCGCCTGCGCCAGCTCTCAAAAAAATAACGGTGACTTGTTGCTCGGAGCGTAGAAATATTTTCCCTGCGTTAACCGAGGCGCGCCAGCTTTGTGGGCCTACCACCGGCACCCAGCTCGGCGCAGGGGCGGAAGAAAAGCCGCCGTCTCGACTCCGTGTGTTTCCCGGCGCTCTGCGCACCGGGTGACGGAACCCGCGTTTGGCACAACAGCCCCGCTGCGCGCGGGCCGCCGCCGCCGCGCGGTGAAAACCAACGAACGCGAACGGCGGGGGAGGTGAAAAACGAAAAGAGAAAAAAACCCCCCAACCCAACCGACCCAAACAGAAACCTCCGAAAAGCGCCGCCATCCCCCCTCCCCCAGCCAGCCTCTGCGCCAGGCTCCCTCCCCCGCCGCCGGGGGGGCCGGTTGCCGGGCAGCGGGGCACGCGCGGCTGCAGCCCCCCTTGCCCCCCGCTGCTCCGGGGCGCCGGAGAGTCTCCGGCCGGGGGGGGCCGCACCCACCGGCCTGCGGGTCCGGAGCTGCAGCGCAGGGAGGGGGAGCTCGCGCGCGCGGTGGGGGGGTGGCTGAGTGAGTCTGAGCGCGCGTGTGTCGCGGGGGGGGGCGGTGTCTGCAGGATCGCGGGCGCAGACCTTAATATATTTATTTTTAACAACGGCTTGTTTAGCCTGGGGAAGTGGAGGGTCAGGGCACTGCAGTAGCTGCAGCCTGCAGCTGCTTGAAGAATGGTTTTGTGATAAATGATTTAGTCCCAAACAGGATTCCAATTTAAGTTTTCAATTTATTAAACAAATAGAGGCAAGCAAACAGCGCTGGGTGCGCCGGGAGTCTCCGCTCCACCAAGATGCACACCTTCACTTCTTACAGTTCCTTCCTTTATACTTCTCTAGGCTTCGTTTCTTGCCTTTCTCCGCCTTTTTCTTGGAAGATGACTCTTTCTTTAAGTACGTCACCACTTCCCCGGTCTGCGCATGCTTCATCTTTTTCTAGGTGGTCGTCCGGTGGTCGTTGGGAGGAAGATGCTCCTCTTCGTCAGTGCACCCTACATGACCTCTCTGTTTGTGCAGGCGCTCCGTTATTCCACTTATATTATGCTACCTTATTTGGCTATACATTTTCTTGACATTTCTGCGGTTATTTACAACACTGGTTTGCACTAGTATATCAGGAACTAACTTACATATCAGGAGGCTACATAAGCTTCACATATCAAGGGAGTTACCCAAACTATACTTATCAGGAAGTTACATAAAGACTGCCACTCCCCTGTTTATGGTCATGCCCTACATATATTCCTTTATTTCAATATAAATGACATTTGCTTCAAGCTTATATTCACTAGATTTTCTTTACACGAATCGCTCGTTCCTCACAATCCCCCGTTTTCTTTTTCACCACTGTGATTCGTGTAAAATTTATTTAAAGTTTGTTTGATGGGTATTAACTCGGGTTCCTCTATATGTTTTACCAACATTAAAACATGTTTTCTCTCACTCTGTGTTGGTTCTATTGGAGTGGCTGTAAATTTCATTCCATTAATGGCAGAAGCTACAGCTTGTGAAAGACAAGGAATTAGACATGGTATTATTAACATACCTCCAAACAATCCTAACAAAACGATAATGATTTTTGTTACCCAGTTTCCTGAGAATAAATTTTCCCACGTTGTCCATAGTCCTTGGACATTTATTCCATTCCACGTTTGGACTGGCACATGGGCTACTTTTTTCATTTCTCTTACTAATTCATTGATGGCTTTTCCTTCATCATTTATCTCTAAACAACAATTTGTGAGATTAAATTTTCCACAGACTCCTCCTTCCTGTGCTAGTAAATAGTCTAGTGCGAGTCTATTTTGATATAGGGCTGTACGCATTTTAGTATTTTGTTTAGCCACCAATCCTAGAGCATTACCCGTTTTATTTACAATTATTTCTACTACAGCTTGCAACCTGATTATTCTATTCAACATATAAATGGGGGTCCTATATCCCCAGGACCCATCTTCTGCCCATGTCGCTGGGTCATAATATGCTATTATTCTTTCAGGTGGCCACTCATTATCTTTCCATTTTCCTATTTGTAGCTCTCTTTTTCCCCTTCGGTTGTGAGTTTCTAATGCGTCTGTATATACCAGTACCCCTAGGCGTTCTCCTCGGTTTATAGGTAATAAGAGAAAGCTTGGCCGTATAGTTCCTAACACGCACGCTCCGGTCCAATTTTTTGGTAATCGGGTATATGCAAATTTTCCACAGATCCAATATTGCCCTTCTGGACTTGACCACCCTTTATCAATAGTGGTTCCGTTGGTCCAATTCGCATGATTTTTACTTATTTCTTGGGCAGTGCCCCATTTATCCTACTTTTGGTAAGTACTATTCCAGTTATATCCCCCTTCACATACTAAATATCCGACTGGTTTACTCCCAGCGTCATTTTGCCAACAGCTTCTTCTTATTATGCTGGTTTGTAATATCCATTGTTGTTTCCTGACCTGAGTTGATATGTTCTAAACATTAGGGTCTGGTATGTTGCTCTCTTGGGCCTCCCAGGGCCAATTCTCTCCTGATTAGTTCCACCACATACATAACAATTAGTTACATTTAGTGACTTAGCAATGTTCTCAGCAAGATTTACAAATAGATTTTTAGCCACTGTGGGAATTTCATATTTCGTTCCTGTTTCCATTTCATGACAAAATGACTTAAATAACAGTCTATGCTGCACCGATTCTCTTTTCTTTCATTTCAATATTAATAACTACACCTGGGTCTTCTCCAGGTCCATATATCTTAAGTCCAATTTTGGTTATTTTTTTCTGTTTCCAAATTTCTAAATTTATAAGGGTTAAATTTACTAAATTACAGGTACAGGTTGTACAATTATGGTCTGTTTGTACCCTTGTGATTGAAGCTTGTAAATCCCCACATTGGCTGTCATATCCCCAGCTTGCAGTATCCTAACATACACAAGACCATCCCCTTCTTCCACATAGGTGTGCTGACTGATATCTCACCGTTTGACTAGGTACATAATCAGGATTTATCTGACATTGACGTCCACCTCCACCTGGGCAAATATATTTTGGTTGATTACTATAGTATCATCTCCACTCTACACTCCCACAATTAATATCCAGATCATCATCTATAATATCGCATGCATCAAAAATTACCGATACTGATGTGCTCAAATTGGCCATATCCTTACTTATTCCAATTAATCTTCCTACTTCCGAATTTGTTTTCATTTCTACCCACTATTGATAAAGAAGTTCCTTTGGATCGTAACAAACAGTATCATTTTCCACCGAGCATTTCTTATATTGTGTTCCATTGTATATACAACTCCCGTTCTGTTTCCCTTTGCACTCGTAATAGGTGTGGTACATTAATGTTTTATTACTTACTCGTCCGTGCTGGGCGGTTCTTATGCACTCGGTGCAATTTTGATTACCTGTCACCAGGTTGGTGAGTCCGAGTAAAATCAGGAGAGGTCCGGTAAGGGATCTCATGGTCGGAGGCATCAGCTACAAGGGGTGCTCGTCCTTGACTGGCCTTACTTGGTCGCGACTGAGAATCCCCACCCGGTCTTGCCCTCTCCCCCTTCTCAAGCGGACTTCTTTATTTCGATGACAGTAATAAATCTTACCCACCAGAAATCTCCTATAGGAGTAGTCTGTCCACACTGAATGCAGAGGAAACTTCAGCTTTGAATTTGAAAACGTCCCTGTTAGCCTCTGTGGGAAATGATATATTTGTTACACAGGTTACACCTAACCCTCAATAATCATACAACATGGTTTACAGAGTGGACATAAACTTAGTCCTGCCCGATAATTGCTTAATGCTATAGTCTTTAATTCGTGATCATTTCTCATACGTTCATTCCCTTTTTAATGTTATTTTTGTGGTTCCAGGTTGTAAAATAACTTTCCAGTCTTTCATGGGTCCTTTTACTCGAGTCGCGTGCGTCCACCCCTTTTCCGCGGTCCGGATGGCAGTATCTGTAGTTAACAATACAACAAAGGGTCCTTCCCATGAAGGAACTAAAGTTTCTTTCTTCCAAGTTTTGATCAGTACCTTATCCCCTGGTTTGAATTGATGGATTGCAAACCCCAAAGGTAGGGTTTGTGCCATTATTCCTATATCTCTTAGTTCTTTCAACCTTTCTCCTAAAATGATAACATATTTCCGAATATTATAATCTTCCACTACATTGTTTCCCTCGGAGATAGGGCATGCCGTATAAAACCTAATATGGCGATAATCCAGTCTCACTGTGCAGTTTGATCCTTATGTTAAGAAGGGCTAGCGGTAAACATTTAGTCCATGGCATCTGTGTTTCAACCATTAGCTTCGCTAGCTCTTGCTTTATTGTTTGGTTTATTCTTTCTATTACTCCCAAACTTTGAGGATGCCATGGGGTATGATATTCCCATTTAATACCTAATGATTGGCACAAGGATTTTATAATTTTAGAAGTAAAGCGAGTGCCTTGATCAGAATCAATATATTGTATTATCCCATACCTGGGGATTAGGTGTTCTAGTAAAATTTTATCACCGTCTGAGCTGTCGCTCTTGCTACAGGATAGGCTTCGACCCATCGTGTTAAATGGTCTACTATAACTAACAAATATTTCAATCTTCCTATTCTTGGTAATTTGGTAAAGTCGACTTGAATCCTTTCAAACGGTCTATAAGCTAGTTTTCTTCCTCCCATGGCCACTTGTTGAAACACGGCCTTATTTGCCCTTTGACAAGTTAAACACCCTTGTGTAATTTGCCTTGCTATTTCAAAAAATTCCAATACAGCCAAACTGTTTAAGGAAATGATCACTTAACACTTTTGTACCCCAATGTGTTTGCGCGTGTAAGCGTTCTAATACCTGCCTAGCGTAAGCTTTTGGCAACATCTCTCGCTCATCAGGTAATGTCCATTTCCCTTGTTCCACTCTAGCTCCTATTTTCTCTAATTTTGCTTGTTCCTCCAGCGTAAACTTTTTCTCCTTTTCCTCTTATCCTCTTCCACTAGTGTCCTCCCTTGTTTGTGTATGATTAATTTTAACAGTTTCAATCCTCAAGGCTGCTTCCTGAGCCTCCTTATCTGCTAAATTATTTCCTCTAATTCGATAATCTAATCCCTTTTGGTGTCCCCTCACATGCACCACGGCTATTTCCTTTGGTTCTCTTAACACTTTTAAAATTTTACTATCAACTCCTGATGTATTAAGTTCTTTCCTTGAGTGTTAATCAAGCCTCTTTCCTCCCAAATTTTTCCAAAAGTATGGACTACTCCATATGCATATTTGGAATCTGTGAATATGGTCCCTCTTCTTTCTTTTAATAATTCCAGGGCCCTACATAAGGCATAAAGCTCACAAGCCTGAGCTGACCATGATGGACTCAGAGGTCCTGATTCCACAAGTTCTAAGTCCTTGTCAATTTTTGCATATCCTGATTTTCTCTTCCCTTCTATTACTTGGGAGGATCCATCTACAAACAATTTTTCTCCTCCCTCCAATTCAATATCTCTAAGATTGAGCCTTACTTTTGTCTGGGATTCTATAACTTCTAAACAATTGTGTTATAGCACTACTGCTTCTGAGGGTTCCCCAAACCGGAACTGCGCGGGGCTCTGGGCAGAGGTGACTCCTAATTCCAAATTAGGTGAATCTATCAAGATGGTTTCATATTTCAGAAGTCTACTATCTGTCAACCATTTCTCTGTCCTCTGTTGGAGGACATTCCTAACATTATGTGGCGTATATACCTTTAGAGGTACACTAAAGGTAATTTTCCTAGCTTCCTCTATCAATAATGCCATAGCAACTAGGGCTTGGAGACATGCTGGCCACCCCCTGCTCACCGAATTTAACAATTTGGATAAATATCCCACCAGTGTGTGTGGGTTTTTTGGGGGTTTTTTTTGTTTGTTTTTGTTTTGTTTTGTTTGTTTTTTTGTTTTTTTTTGTTTTTTTTTTTTTCCATTCCCTTTTTAGTCTGTGGAGGTCTTAGGATTAAAATACCAGAAACCCGGTCAGGATCTGATTTCTTTTTTTTTCCTTTGCTTAACCAGTGTCCCAAATATTTTACTTCTTGCTCTATAAATTGTAATTTTGAGCAGGACACTTTTAATCCCTTTTTCTCTAAAAAATTTAACAATCTAATGGTGGCTTTTTGGGTCTCCTCTTCAGTTTCTCCTGCTACCAGTAAATCATTCACATATTGTAATAATTTTTCCCTCCTCGTGTACTGTAAAACCTTGTAAGATTTTCTTTAAGGTCTGTCCAAACAAATTTGGTGACTCCGTAAACCCTTGTGGTAGCACTGTCCACCTTAATTGTTGTTCTTCGTCCTGTTTCGGGGTCTTCCCATTCAAAGGTAAAATAATCTCTGAACCCCTTATCCAAAAGACAGGCCCAAAAGGCATCTTTCAAATCTATTACACTATACCAAATATGTTTAGGAGACAGGTGACTCAATAAAGTATAAGGATTTGCCACGACAGGAAATTTGGTGATTGTTCGCCGATTCACGGCTCTCAAATCCTGTACCATCCTATATGTACCATCTGATTTCTTTACAGGGAGTATCGGGGTATTGTGGGGTGACATACATGGTTCCAAAGTCCCATTTTTTAGTAATTTATCCACAATAGGTTTTAGACCTCTCTGGCCTTCTATAGATATAGGATATTGTTTAATTCTAATTGGCTTATGAGGGTCTGTTATTTGTACCTTGATGGGTTCCATATCTAATCTCCCAACATCTCCTTCCTTATACCATACTTGGGGGTCAATTTTTTCCTCATCAAGTTGGGTTAAGGTACATAAGTTAATATATAACCGATCTCCTTGGTTCTGAATAGTTAGGTTTAGTTTTAAAATCAAGTCCCTCCCTAATAGGTTATATTCTGCTTCTGGTAATAAAAGTAAATCATTTAAACAAATTTTTGTCTCTGTCTCAATCTCTACTTCTTCTAAGATGGGGACTTTGAAGGGTTCTCCTTTTGCACCTGTTACTGACATCTGGGCTTTTCCTTTTCCTACCCCTTTTGGGAGTTTCTGAATCGTTGACCTTTCAGCTCCAGTATCTACTAAAAATAAAAATTCTTCTTTTTGGGGACCTACTAATAGTTTTATCAAGGGCTC
>NW_028114134.1:0-14082 GCF_964289735.1 Phaethon aethereus | reverse complement strand
GCAAGGCTAGGAAAGAGCAGAGCCCCAGTCTTGCTGTTTATCTGCAATGACTGCCAGGGCAAGTGAGGACCAGAAAGACAATTCCTGCCTAGCACCTTCCTTGGAGGAGAGAGAGTGCAACGTTTCATTTTGCTTTTTGGAGTGCGAGATTGAGAAAAAGCACAGTGTCTGTTTGCAAGGCTAGGAAAGAGCAGAGACCGAGTCTTGCTGTTTATCTGCAATGACTGCCAGGGCAAGTGAGGACCAGCAAGACAATTCCTGCCTAGCACCTTCCTTGGAGGAGAGAGAGTGCAACGTTTCATTTTAGCATTTTGGCGCTCACGAGGGAGACAAACTTCTTTGGCTGTTTGCAAGGCTAGGAAAGAGCAGAGCCCCAGTCTTGCTGTTTATCTGCAATGACTGCCAGGGCAAGTGAGGACCAGCAAGACAATTCCTGCCTAGTACCTTCCTTGGAGGAGAGAGAGTGCAACGTTTCATTTTAGCATTTTGGCGCTCACAAGGGAGACAAACTGCTTTTGCTGTTTGCAAGGCTAGGAAAGAGCAGAGCCCCAGTCTTGCTGTTTATCTGCAATGACTGCCAGGGAAAGTGAGGACCAGCAAGACAATTCCTGCCTAGCACCTTCCATGGAGGAGAGAGAGTGCAACGTTTCATTTTAGCATTTTGGCGCTCACGAGGGAGACGAACTTCTTTTGCTGTTTCAAGGCTAGGAAAGAGCAGAGCCCCAGTCTTGCTGTTTATCTGCAATGACTGCCAGGGCAAGTGAGGACCAGAAAGACAATTCCTGCCTAGCACCTTCCTTGGAGGAGAGAGAGTGCAACGTTTCATTTTGCTTTTTGGAGTGCGAGATTGAGAAAAAGCACAGTGTCTGTTTCCATGGGTAGGAAAGAGCAGAGCCCCAGTCTTGCTGTTTATCTGCAATGACTGCCAGGGCAAGTGAGGACCAGCAAGACAATTCCTGCCTAGCACCTTCCTTGGAGGAGAGAGAGTGCAACGTTTCATTTTAGCATTTTGGCGCTCACGAGGGAGACGAACTTCTTTGGCTGTTTGCAAGGGTAGGAAAGAGCAGAGCCCGAGTCTTGCTGTTTATCTGCAATGACTGCCAGGGCAAGTGAGGACCAGAAAGACAATTCCTGCCTAGCACCTTCCTTGGAGGAGAGAGAGTGCAACGTTTCATTTTGCTTTTTGGAGTGCGAGATTGAGAAAAAGCACAGTGTCTGTTTCCATGGGTAGGAAAGAGCAGAGACCGAGTCTTGCTGTTTATCTGCAATGACTGCCAGGGCAAGTGAGGACCAGCAAGACAATTCCTGCCTAGCACCTTCCTTGGAGGAGAGAGAGTGCAACGTTTCATTTTAGCATTTTGGCGCTCACTAGGGAGACAAAATGCTTTGGCTGTTTGCAAGGCTAGGAAAGAGTAGAGCCCCAGTCTTGCTGTTTATCTGCAATGACTGCCAGGGCAAGTGAGGACCAGCAAGACAATTCCTGCCTAGCACCTTCCTTGGGGGAGTGAGAGTGCAACGTTTCATTTTAGCATTTTGGCGCTCACGAGGGAGACAAACTGCTTTTGCTGATTGCAAGGCTAGGAAAGAGCAGAGCCCCAGTCTTGCTCTTTATCTGCAATGACTGCCAGGGCAAGTGAGGACCAGCAAGACAATTCCTGCCTAGCACCTTCCTTGGAGGAGAGAGAGTGCAACGTTTCATTTTAGCATTTTGGCGCTCACGAGGGAGACGAACTGCTTTTGCTCTTTGCAAGGCTAGGAAAGAGCAGAGCCCCAGTCTTGCTGTTTATCTGCAATGACTGCCAGGGCAAGTGAGGACCAGCAAGACAATTCCTGCCTAGCACCTTCCTTGGAGGAGAGAGAGTGCAACGTTTCATTTTAGCATTTTGGCGCTCACGAGGGAGACAAACTGCTTTGGCTGTTTGCAAGGCTAGGAAAGAGCAGAGACCGAGTCTTGCTGTTTATCTGCAATGACTGCCAGGGCAAGTGAGGACCAGCAAGACAATTCCTGCCTAGCACCTTCCTTGGAGGAGAGAGAGTGCAACGTTTCATTTTAGCATTTTGGCGCTCACGAGGGAGACAAACTGCTTTTGCTGTTTGCAAGGCTAGGAAAGAGCAGAGCCCCAGTCTTGCTGTTTATCTGCAATGACTGCCAGGGCAAGTGAGGACCAGCAAGACAATTCCCGCCTAGCACCTTCCTTGGAGGACAGAGAGTGCAACGTTTCATTTTAGCATTTTGGCGCTCACGAGGGAGACAAACTACTTTGGCTGTTTGCAAGGCTAGGAAAGAGCAGAGCCCCAGTCTTGCTGTTTATCTGCAATGACTGCCAGGGCAAGTGAGGACCAGCAAGACAATTCCTGCCTAGCACCTTCCTTGGAGGAGAGAGAGTGCAACGTTTCATTTTAGCATTTTGGCGCTCACGAGGGAGACGAACTGCTTTTGCTGTTTGCAAGGCTAGGAAAGAGCAGAGCCCCAGTCTTGCTGTTTATCTGCAATGACTGCCAGGGCAAGTGAGGACCAGCAAGACAATTCCTGCCTAGCACCTTCCTTGGAGGAGAGAGAGTGCAACGTTTCATTTTAGCATTTTGGCGCTCACGAGGGAGACAAACTGCTTTGGCTGTTTGCAAGGCTGGGAAAGAGCAGAGCCCCAGTCTTGCTGTTTATCTGCAATGACTGCCAGGGCAAGTGAGGACCAGCAAGACAATTCCTGCCTAGCACCTTCCTTGGAGGAGAGAGAGTGCAACGTTTCATTTTAGCATTTTGGCGCTCACGAGGGAGACGAACTGCTTTTGCTGTTTGCAAGGCTAGGAAAGAGCAGAGCCCCAGTCTTGCTGTTTATCTGCAATGACTGCCAGGGCAAGTGAGGACCAGCAAGACAATTCCTGCCTAGCACCTTCCTTGGAGGAGAGAGAGTGCAACGTTTCATTTTAGCATTTTGGCGCTCACGAGGGAGACAAACTGCTTTGGCTGTTTGCAAGGCTAGGAAAGAGCAGAGCCCCAGTCTTGCTGTTTATCTGCAATGACTGCCAGGGCAAGTGAGGACCAGCAAGACAATTCCTGCCTAGCACCTTCCTTGGAGGAGAGAGAGTGCAACGTTTCATTTTAGCATTTTGGCGCTCACGAGGGAGACGAACTTCTTTGGCTGTTTGCAAGGCTAGGAAAGAGCAGAGCCCCAGTCTTGCTGTTTATCTGCAATGACTGCCAGGGCAAGTGAGGACCAGCAAGACAATTCCTGCCTAGCACCTTCCTTGGAGGAGAGAGTGTGCAACGTTTCATTTTAGCATTTTGGCGCTCACTAGGGAGACAAACTGCTTTGGCTGTTTGCAAGGCTAGGAAAGAGTAGAGCCCCAGTCTTGCTGTTTATCTGCAATGACTGCCAGGGCAAGTGAGGACCAGCAAGACAATTCCCGCCTAGCACCTTCCTTGGAGGACAGAGAGTGCAACGTTTCATTTTAGCATTTTGGCGCTCACGAGGGAGACAAACTACTTTGGCTGTTTGCAAGGCTAGGAAAGAGCAGAGCCCCAGTCTTGCTGTTTATCTGCAATGACTGCCAGGGCAAGTGAGGACCAGCAAGACAATTCCTGCCTAGCACCTTCCTTGGAGGAGAGAGAGTGCAACGTTTCATTTTAGCATTTTGGCGCTCACGAGGGAGACAAACTGCTTTTGCTGATTGCAAGGCTAGGAAAGAGCAGAGCCCCAGTCTTGCTGTTTATCTGCAATGACTGCCAGGGCAAGTGAGGACCAGCAAGACAATTCCTGCCTAGCACCTTCCTTGGAGGAGAGAGAGTGCAACGTTTCATTTTAGCATTTTGGCGCTCACGAGGGAGACGAACTGCTTTTGCTGTTTGCAAGGCTAGGAAAGAGCAGAGCCCCAGTCTTGCTGTTTATCTGCAATGACTGCCAGGGCAAGTGAGGACCAGCAAGACAATTCCTGCCTAGCACCTTCCTTGGAGGAGAGAGAGTGCAACGTTTCATGTTAGCATTTTGGCGCTCACGAGGGAGACAAACTGCTTTGGCTGTTTGCAAGGCTAGGAAAGAGCAGAGCCCCAGTCTTGCTGTTTACCTGCAATGACTGCCAGGGCAAGTGAGGACCAGAAAGACAATTCCTGCCTAGCACCTTCCTTGGAGGAGAGAGAGTGCAACGTTTCATTTTAGCATTTTGGCGCTCACGAGGGAGACGAACTTCTTTGGCTGTTTGCAAGGCTAGGAAAGAGCAGAGCCCCAGTCTTGCTGTTTATCTGCAATGACTGCCAGGGCAAGTGAGGACCAGCAAGACAATTCCTGCCTAGCACCTTCCTTGGAGGAGAGAGAGTGCAACGTTTCATGTTAGCATTTTGGCGCTCACGAGGGAGACAAACTGCTTTTGCTGTTTCCAAGGCTAGGAAAGAGCAGAGCCCCAGTCTTGCTGTTTATCTGCAATGACTGCCAGGGCAAGTGAGGACCAGCAAGACAATTCCTGCCTAGCACCTTCCTTGGAGGAGAGAGAGTGCAACGTTTCATTTTAGCATTTTGGCGCTCACGAGGGAGACAACCTGCTTTGGCTGTTTGCAAGGCTAGGAAAGAGCAGAGCCCCAGTCTTGCTGTTTATCTGCAATGACTGCCAGGGCAAGTGAGGACCAGCAAGACAATTCCTGCCTAGCACCTTCCTTGGAGGAGAGAGAGTGCAACGTTTCATTTTGCTTTTTGGAGTGCGAGATTGAGAAAAAGCACAGTGTCTGTTTGCATGGGTAGGAAAGAGCAGAGACCGAGTCTTGCTGTTTATCTGCAATGACTGCCAGGGCAAGTGAGGACCAGCAAGACAATTCCTGCCTAGCACCCTCCTTGGAGGAGAGAGAGTGCAACGTTTCATGTTAGCATTTTGGCGCTCACGAGGGAGACAAACTGCTTTGGCTGTTTGCAAGGTTAGGAAAGAGCAGAGCCCCAGTCTTGCTGTTTATCTGCAATGACTGCCAGGGCAAGTGAGGACCAGCAAGACAATTCCTGCCTAGCACCTTCCTTGGAGGAGAGAGAGTGCAACGTTTCATGTTAGCATTTTGGCGCTCACGAGGGAGACAAACTGCTTTGGCTGTTTGCAAGGCTAGGAAAGAGCAGAGCCCCAGTCTTGCTGTTTATCTGCAATGACTGCCAGGGCAAGTGAGGACCAGCAAGACAATTCCTGCCTAGCACCTTCCTTGGAGGAGAGAGAGTGCAACGTTTCATTTTAGCATTTTGGCGCTCACAAGGGAGACAAACTGCTTTTGCTGTTTGCAAGGCTAGGAAAGAGCAGAGCCCCAGTCTTGCTGTTTATCTGCAATGACTGCCAGGGCAAGTGAGGACCAGCAAGACAATTCCTGCCTAGCACCTTCCTTGGAGGAGAGAGAGTGCAACGTTTCATTTTAGCATTTTGGCGCTCACGAGGGAGACAAACTGCTTTGGCTGTTTGCAAGGCTAGGAAAGAGCAGAGCCCCAGTCTTGCTGTTTATCTGCAATGACTGCCAGGGCAAGTGAGGACCAGCAAGACAATTCCTGCCTAGCACCTTCCTTGGAGGAGAGAGAGTGCAACGTTTCATTTTAGCATTTTGGCGCTCACGAGGGAGACGAACTTCTTTGGCTGTTTGCAAGGCTAGGAAAGAGCAGAGCCCCAGTCTTGCTGTTTATCTGCAATGACTGCCAGGGCAAGTGAGGACCAGCAAGACAATTCCTGCCTAGCACCTTCCTTGGAGGAGAGAGTGTGCAACGTTTCATTTTAGCATTTTGGCGCTCACTAGGGAGACAAACTGCTTTGGCTGTTTGCAAGGCTAGGAAAGAGTAGAGCCCCAGTCTTGCTGTTTATCTGCAATGACTGCCAGGGCAAGTGAGGACCAGCAAGACAATTCCCGCCTAGCACCTTCCTTGGAGGACAGAGAGTGCAACGTTTCATTTTAGCATTTTGGCGCTCACGAGGGAGACAAACTACTTTGGCTGTTTGCAAGGCTAGGAAAGAGCAGAGCCCCAGTCTTGCTGTTTATCTGCAATGACTGCCAGGGCAAGTGAGGACCAGCAAGACAATTCCTGCCTAGCACCTTCCTTGGAGGAGAGAGAGTGCAACGTTTCATTTTAGCATTTTGGCGCTCACGAGGGAGACAAACTGCTTTTGCTGATTGCAAGGCTAGGAAAGAGCAGAGCCCCAGTCTTGCTGTTTATCTGCAATGACTGCCAGGGCAAGTGAGGACCAGCAAGACAATTCCTGCCTAGCACCTTCCTTGGAGGAGAGAGAGTGCAACGTTTCATTTTAGCATTTTGGCGCTCACGAGGGAGACGAACTGCTTTTGCTGTTTGCAAGGCTAGGAAAGAGCAGAGCCCCAGTCTTGCTGTTTATCTGCAATGACTGCCAGGGCAAGTGAGGACCAGCAAGACAATTCCTGCCTAGCACCTTCCTTGGAGGAGAGAGAGTGCAACGTTTCATGTTAGCATTTTGGCGCTCACGAGGGAGACAAACTGCTTTGGCTGTTTGCAAGGCTAGGAAAGAGCAGAGCCCCAGTCTTGCTGTTTACCTGCAATGACTGCCAGGGCAAGTGAGGACCAGAAAGACAATTCCTGCCTAGCACCTTCCTTGGAGGAGAGAGAGTGCAACGTTTCATTTTAGCATTTTGGCGCTCACGAGGGAGACGAACTTCTTTGGCTGTTTGCAAGGCTAGGAAAGAGCAGAGCCCCAGTCTTGCTGTTTATCTGCAATGACTGCCAGGGCAAGTGAGGACCAGCAAGACAATTCCTGCCTAGCACCTTCCTTGGAGGAGAGAGAGTGCAACGTTTCATTTTAGCATTTTGGCGCTCACGAGGGAGACAAACTGCTTTGGCTGTTTGCAAGGCTAGGAAAGAGCAGAGCCCCAGTCTTGCTGTTTATCTGCAATGACTGCCAGGGCAAGTGAGGACCAGCAAGACAATTCCTGCCTAGCACCTTCCTTGGAGGAGAGAGAGTGCAACGTTTCATGTTAGCATTTTGGCGCTCACGAGGGAGACAAACTGCTTTTGCTGTTTCCAAGGCTAGGAAAGAGCAGAGCCCCAGTCTTGCTGTTTATCTGCAATGACTGCCAGGGCAAGTGAGGACCAGCAAGACAATTCCTGCCTAGCACCTTCCTTGGAGGAGAGAGAGTGCAACGTTTCATTTTAGCATTTTGGCGCTCACGAGGGAGACAACCTGCTTTGGCTGTTTGCAAGGCTAGGAAAGAGCAGAGCCCCAGTCTTGCTGTTTATCTGCAATGACTGCCAGGGCAAGTGAGGACCAGCAAGACAATTCCTGCCTAGCACCTTCCTTGGAGGAGAGAGAGTGCAACGTTTCATTTTGCTTTTTGGAGTGCGAGATTGAGAAAAAGCACAGTGTCTGTTTGCATGGGTAGGAAAGAGCAGAGACCGAGTCTTGCTGTTTATCTGCAATGACTGCCAGGGCAAGTGAGGACCAGCAAGACAATTCCTGCCTAGCACCTTCCTTGGAGGAGAGAGAGTGCAACGTTTCATGTTAGCATTTTGGCGCTCACGAGGGAGACAAACTGCTTTGGCTGTTTGCAAGGCTAGGAAAGAGCAGAGCCCCAGTCTTGCTGTTTATCTGCAATGACTGCCAGGGCAAGTGAGGACCAGCAAGACAATTCCTGCCTAGCACCTTCCTTGGAGGAGAGAGAGTGCAACGTTTCATTTTAGCATTTTGGCGCTCACGAGGGAGACGAACTGCTTTTGCTGTTTGCAAGGCTAGGAAAGAGCAGAGCCCCAGTCTTGCTGTTTATCTGCAATGACTGCCAGGGAAGTGACGACCAGCAAGACAATTCCTGCCTAGCACCTTCCTTGGAGGAGAGAGAGTGCAACGTTTCATTTTAGGATTTTGGCGCTCACAAGGGAGACAAACTGCTTTTGCTGTTTGCAAGGCTAGGAAAGAGCAGAGCCCCAGTCTTGCTGTTTATCTGCAATGACTGCCAGGGCAAGTGAGGACCAGCAAGACAATTCCTGCCTAGCACCTTCTTTGCAGGAGAGAGAGTGCAACGTTTCATTTTAGCATTTTGGCGCTCACGAGGGAGACGAACTGCTTTTGCTGTTTGCAAGGCTAGGAAAGAGCAGAGCCCCAGTCTTGCTGTTTATCTGCAATGACTGCCAGGGCAAGTGAGGACCAGAAAGACAATTCCTGCCTAGCACCTTCCTTGGAGGAGAGAGAGTGCAACGTTTCATTTTGCTTTTTGGAGTGCGAGATTGAGAAAAAGCACAGTGTCTGTTTGCATGGGTAGGAAAGAGCAGAGACCGAGTCTTCCTGTTTATCTGCAATGACTGCCAGGGCAAGTGAGGACCAGCAAGACAATTCCTGCCTAGGACCTTCCTTGGAGGAGAGAGAGTGCAACGTTTCATTTTAGCATTTTGGCGGTCACGAGGGAGTCAAACTGCTTTTGCTGTTTGCAAGGCTAGGAAAGAGCAGAGCCCCAGTCTTGCTGTTTATCTGCAATGACTGCCAGGGCAAGTGAGGACCAGCAAGACAATTCCTGCCTAGCACCTTCCTTGGAGGAGAGAGAGTGCAACGTTTCATTTTAGCATTTTGGCGCTCACGACGGAGACGAACTGCTTTTGCTGTTTGCAAGGCTAGGAAAGAGCAGAGCCCCAGTCTTGCTGTTTATCTGCAATGACTGCCAGGGCAAGTGAGGACCAGCAAGACAATTCCTGCCTAGCACCTTCCTTGGAGGAGAGAGAGTGCAACGTTTCATTTTAGCATTTTGGCGCTCACGAGGGAGACGAACTGCTTTTGCTGTTTCCAAGGCTAGGAAAGAGCAGAGCCCCAGTCTTGCTGTTTATCTGCAATGACTGCCAGGGCAAGTGAGGACCAGCAAGACAATTCCTGCCTAGCACCTTCCTTGGAGGAGAGAGAGTGCAACGTTTCATTTTAGCATTTTGGCGCTCACGAGGGAGACAAAATGCTTTGGCTGTTTGCAAGGCTAGGAAAGATCAGAGCCCCAGTCTTGGCTGTTTATCTGCAATGAATGCCAGGGCAAGTGAGGACCAGCAAGACAATTCCTGCCTAGCACCTTCCTTGGAGGAGAGAGAGTGCAACGTTTCATTTTAGCATTTTGGCGCTCACGAGGGAGACAAACTGCTTTGGCTGTTTGCAAGGCTAGGAAAGAGCAGAGCCCGAGTCTTGCTGTTTATCTGCAATGACTGCCAGGGCAAGTGAGGACCAGCAAGACAATTCCTGCCTAGCACCTTCCTTGGAGGAGAGAGAGTGCAACGTTTCATTTTAGCATTTTGGCGCTCACAAGGGAGACAAACTGCTTTTGCTGTTTGCAAGGCTAGGAAAGAGCAGAGCCCCAGTCTTGCTGTTTATCTGCAATGACTGCCAGGGCAAGTGAGGACCAGCAAGACAATTCCTGCCTAGCACCTTCCTTGGAGGAGAGAGAGTGCAACGTTTCATTTTAGCATTTTGGCGCTCACGAGGGAGACGAACTTCTTTGGCTGTTTGCATGGGTAGGAAAGAGCAGAGCCCCAGTCTTGCTGTTTATCTGCAATGACTGCCAGGGCAAGTGAGGACCAGCAAGACAATTCCTGCCTAGCACCTTCCTTGGAGGAGAGAGAGTGCAACGATTCATTTTAGCATTTTGACGCTCACAAGGGAGACAAACTGCTTTTGCTGTTTCCATGGGTAGGAAAGAGCAGAGCCCGAGTCTTGCTGTTTATCTGCAATGACTGCCAGGGCAAGTGAGGACCAGCAAGAGAATTCCTGCCTAGGACCTTCCTTGGAGGAGAGAGTGCAACGTTTCATTTTAGCATTTTGGCGGTCACGAGGGAGACAAACTGCTTTTGCTGTTTGCAAGGCTAGTTAAGAGCAGAGCCCCAGTCTTGCTGTTTATCTGCAATGACTGCCAGGGCAAGTGAGGACCAGCAAGACAATTCCTGCCTAGCACCTTCCTTGGAGGAGAGAGAGTGCAACGTTTCATTTTAGCATTTTGGCGCTCACGAGGGAGACGAACTGCTTTTGCTGTTTGCAAGGCTAGGAAAGAGCAGAGCCCCAGTCTTGCTATTTATCTGCAATGACTGCCAGGGCAAGTGAGGACCAGCAAGACAATTCCTGCCTAGCACCTTCCTTGGAGGAGAGAGAGTGCAACGTTTCATTTTAGCATTTTGGCGCTCACGAGGGAGACAAACTGCTTTGGCTGTTTGCAAGGCTAGGAAAGAGCAGAGCCCCAGTCTTGCTGTTTATCTGCAATGACTGCCAGGGCAAGTGAGGACCAGCAAGACAATTCCTGCCTAGCACATTCCTTGGAGGAGAGAGAGTGCAACGTTTCATTTTGGCATTTTGGCGCTCACAAGGGAGACAAACTGCTTTTGCTGTTTTCAAGGCTAGGAAAGAGCAGAGCCCCAGTCTTGCTGTTTATCTGCAATGACTGCCAGGGCAAGTGAGGACCAGCAAGACAATTCCTGCCTAGCACCTTCCTTGGAGGAGAGAGAGTGCAACGTTTCATTTTAGCATTTTGGCGCTCACAAGGGAGACAAACTGCTTTTGCTGTTTGCAAGGCTAGGAAAGAGCAGAGCCCCAGTCTTGCTGTTTACCTGCAATGACTGCCAGGGCAAGTGAGGACCAGCAAGACAATTCCTGCCTAGCACCTTCCTTGGAGGAGAGAGAGTGCAACATTTCATTTTAGCATTTTGGCGCTCACGAGGGAGACGAACTGCTTTTGCTGTTTGCAAGGCTAGGAAAGAGCAGAGCCCCAGTCTTGCTGTTTATCTGCAATGACTGCCAGGGCAAGTGAGGACCAGCAAGACAATTCCTGCCTAGCACCTTCCTTGGAGGAGAGAGAGTGCAACGTTTCATTTTAGCATTTTGGCGCTCACGACGGAGACGAACTGCTTTTGCTGTTTGCAAGGCTAGGAAAGAGCAGAGCCCCAGTCTTGCTGTTTATCTGCAATGACTGCCAGGGGAAGTGAGGACCAGCAAGACAATTCCTGCCTAGCACCTTCCTTGGAGGAGAGAGAGTGCAACGTTTCATTTTAGCATTTTGGCGCTCACGAGGGAGACAAAATGCTTTGGCTGTTTGCAAGGCTAGGAAAGATCAGAGCCCCAGTCTTGGCTGTTTATCTGCAATGAATGCCAGGGCAAGTGAGGACCAGCAAGACAATTCCTGCCTAGCACCTTCCTTGGAGGAGAGAGAGTGCAACGTTTCATTTTAGCATTTTGGCGCTCACGAGGGAGACGAACTTCTTTGGCTGTTTGCAAGGCTAGGAAAGAGCAGAGCCCCAGTCTTGCTGTTTATCTGCAATGACTGCCAGGGCAAGTGAGGACCAGCAAGACAATTCCTGCCTAGCACCTTCCTTGGAGGAGAGAGAGTGCAACGTTTCATTTTAGCATTTTGACGCTCACAAGGGAGACAAACTGCTTTTGCTGTTTGCAAGGCTAGGAAAGAGCAGAGCCCCAGTCTTGCTGTTTATCTGCAATGACTGCCAGGGCAAGTGAGGACCAGCAAGACAATTCCTGCCTAGCACCTTCCTTGGAGGAGAGAGAGT
This sequence comes from Phaethon aethereus, assembly GCF_964289735.1. Classification (NCBI taxonomy): domain Eukaryota; kingdom Metazoa; phylum Chordata; class Aves; order Phaethontiformes; family Phaethontidae; genus Phaethon; species Phaethon aethereus. The sequence continues at coordinate 2,599 of NW_028114134.1, read as the reverse complement.
GCAACGTTTCATTTTAGCATTTTGGCGCTCACGAGGGAGACGAACTTCTTTGGCTGTTTGCATGGGTAGGAAAGAGCAGACCCCAGTCTTGCTGTTTATCTGCAATGACTGCCAGGGCAAGTGAGGACCAGCAAGACAATTCCTGCCTAGCACCTTCCTTGGAGGAGAGAGAGTGCAACGTTTCATTTTAGCATTTTGGCGCTCACTAGGGAGACAAACTGCTTTTGCTCTTTGCAAGGCTAGGAAAGAGCAGAGCCCCAGTCTTGCTGTTTATCTGCAATGACTGCCAGGGCAAGTGAGGACCAGCAAGACAATTCCTGCCTAGCACCTTCCTTGGAGGAGAGAGAGTGCAACGTTTCATTTTAGCATTTTGGCGCTCACGAGGGAGACAAACTGCTTTTGCTGTTTGCAAGGCTAGGAAAGAGCAGAGCCCCAGTCTTGCTGTTTATCTGCAATGACTGCCAGGGCAAGTGAGGACCAGCAAGACAATTCCTGCCTAGCACCTTCCTTGGAGGAGAGAGAGTGCAACGTTTCATTTTAGCATTTTGGCGCTCACGAGGGAGACGAACTTCTTTGGCTGTTTGCAAGGCTAGGAAAGAGCAGAGCCCCAGTCTTGCTGTTTATCTGCAATGACTGCCAGGGCAAGTGAGGACCAGCAAGACAATTCCTGCCTAGCACCTTCCTTGGAGGAGAGAGAGTGCAACGTTTCATTTTAGCATTTTGACGCTCACAAGGGAGACAAACTGCTTTTGCTGTTTGCAAGGCTAGGAAAGAGCAGAGCCCCAGTCTTGCTGTTTATCTGCAATGACTGCCAGGGCAAGTGAGGACCAGCAAGACAATTCCTGCCTAGCACCTTCCTTGGAGGAGAGAGAGTGCAACGTTTCATTTTAGCATTTTGGCGCTCACGAGGGAGACGAACTTCTTTGGCTGTTTGCATGGGTAGGAAAGAGCAGACCCCAGTCTTGCTGTTTATCTGCAATGACTGCCAGGGCAAGTGAGGACCAGCAAGACAATTCCTGCCTAGCACCTTCCTTGGAGGAGAGAGAGTGCAACGTTTCATTTTAGCATTTTGGCGCTCACTAGGGAGACAAACTGCTTTTGCTCTTTGCAAGGCTAGGAAAGAGCAGAGCCCCAGTCTTGCTGTTTATCTGCAATGACTGCCAGGGCAAGTGAGGACCAGCAAGACAATTCCTGCCTAGCACCTTCCTTGGAGGAGAGAGAGTGCAACGTTTCATTTTAGCATTTTGGCGCTCACGAGGGAGACAAACTGCTTTTGCTGTTTGCAAGGCTAGGAAAGAGCAGAGCCCCAGTCTTGCTGTTTATCTGCAATGACTGCCAGGGCAAGTGAGGACCAGAAAGACAATTCCTGCCTAGCACCTTCCTTGGAGGAGAGAGAGTGCAACGTTTCATTTTGCTTTTTGGAGTGCGAGATTGAGAAAAAGCACAGTGTCTGTTTGCATGGGTAGGAAAGAGCAGAGACCGAGTCTTGCTGTTTATCTGCAATGACTGCCAGGGCAAGTGAGGACCAGCAAGACAATTCCTGCCTAGGACCTTCCTTGGAGGAGAGAGAGTGCAACGTTTCATTTTAGCATTTTGGCGGTCACGAGGGAGTCAAACTGCTTTTGCTGTTTGCAAGGCTAGGAAAGAGCAGAGCCCCAGTCTTGCTGTTTATCTGCAATGACTGCCAGGGCAAGTGAGGACCAGCAAGACAATTCCTGCCTAGCACCTTCCTTGGAGGAGAGAGAGTGCAACGTTTCATTTTAGCATTTTGGCGCTCACAAGGGAGACAAACTTCTTTTGCTGTTTGCAAGGCTAGGAAAGAGCAGAGCCCCAGTCTTGCTGTTTATCTGCAATGACTGCCAGGGCAAGTGAGGACCAGCAAGACAATTCCTGCCTAGCACCTTCCTTGGAGGAGAGAGAGTGCAACGTTTCATTTTAGCATTTTGGCGCTCACGACGGAGACGAACTGCTTTTGCTGTTTGCAAGGCTAGGAAAGAGCAGAGCCCCAGTCTTGCTGTTTATCTGCAATGACTGCCAGGGCAAGTGAGGACCAGCAAGACAATTCCTGCCTAGCACCTTCCTTGGAGGAGAGAGAGTGCAACGTTTCATTTTAGCATTTTGGCGCTCACGAGGGAGACAAAATGCTTTGGCTGTTTGCAAGGCTAGGAAAGATCAGAGCCCCAGTCTTGGCTGTTTATCTGCAATGAATGCCAGGGCAAGTGAGGACCAGCAAGACAATTCCTGCCTAGCACCTTCCTTGGAGGAGAGAGAGTGCAACGTTTCATTTTAGCATTTTGGCGCTCACGAGGGAGACGAACTTCTTTGGCTGTTTGCAAGGCTAGGAAAGAGCAGAGCCCCAGTCTTGCTCCTTATCTGCAATGACTGCCAGGGCAAGTGAGGACCAGCAAGACAATTCCTGCCTAGCACCTTCCTTGGAGGAGAGAGAGTGCAACGTTTCATTTTAGCATTTTGGCGCTCACAAGGGAGACAAACTGCTTTTGCTGTTTGCAAGGCTAGGAAAGAGCAGAGCCCCAGTCTTGCTGTTTATCTGCAATGACTGCCAGGGCAAGTGAGGACCAGCAAGACAATTCCTGCCTAG
>NW_028114135.1:0-23203 GCF_964289735.1 Phaethon aethereus | reverse complement strand
TGTGCCAGTCTTGCTCATCAAGGGGGTATGCTTTCTTTGACCTTCCTTTTCTGGCTGACATACCTGTGGAAGCCCTTCTTTTTATTCTTTGCATCCCTTGCCAACTTCATCTCCAGCCATGCCTTGGCCCTGCTGACCCCATCCCTACAGAACTGAGCAGTATCCCTTTACTCATCCCATGATACCTGTCCCTGCTTCCACTGCCTGTGCATTTCTCTCTTGCTCTTTAGTTTGACCAGCACGTCTTGACTCAGCCACACCGGTCTCCTGCCTTCCTTTCCTGATTTCTTATACCTGGGGACTGTGAGTTCTTGCACTCTATGCAAAGATCTGCCAGCTCTGTTCTGCTCTGTTGTCCCTGATGGCAGTCTCCTAAGGGGTCTTATTGACTAACTCCTTGAAGAGCTGGAAACTTGCTTTCCTAAAACTCAGGACTGTGAAGTCCACCAGTGCATGTGGCAGCCCAGGCTGCCTCCAACCTTGACATCACCAATTAGCTCACATGCATTGGTGATCAACAGATCCAGTATCAGATCCCCTCTGCAGGGCTGGCTTAAGAAGTTACCCTCACCGCATTCCAGGAGTCTCCCAGATTGCCTACACCTCATCATGCTACTTTTCCAGCAGATGTCGGGGTGGTTGAAGTCCTTCAGCAGGACGAGAACCTGTAAGCGCAGTGTCTCCTGTAGCTGGAGTAATAGGGTTTCATCAACAGATGCTCCGTGGTCAGGTGGCCTGTAGTAGACACCAATCACAACGTCACCTTTGTTGCCTTGGTCCCTGGTTCTTACCCATAAGCTTCCAACCTGCTCGCAACTATTCTTCAGAGACAGCTCTTTGCATTCTATCCATTTCTTGACATAGAGGGCAACGCCTCCACACTTCCTTCCTGTTCCTTCCACCTGTTCCTTCTTAACAGCCTGTAGCCATTGATAGCCACACGCCAGTTGTGGGATTTGTCCCACCAAGTTTCAGTAACGGTGACCATGTCACAGCTTTCAAGCAGCACGGTGGCTTCCGCCTCCTCCTGCTTGTTGCCCATGTTGCATGTATCGATGCAGAGGCACTTCAGCTGGGCTGTCGGCCGTGTCACCCTCTTAGAGGGATATCCTTTAGTTCCTTTGAGGTCTTTCTCTGCTGCAACAGGCTTGAGGGGCCTCGTTAGCACCCTGTCCCTCTAACCTAGGTGCGTTGTCCTACAGCTTGTCATGAGTGACCCTGATATTATAACCCTCCTGCTTCGAGCCTAGTTTAAAGCCCTAGTTTAACCCCAGGTTTAGTTAAGAAATTATGTCTTCCGTTACTAATCTTAAAGGGATTAATAAAATTTATATATAAGGCAGAAGTTTAAGAATATGTGTTAATTTCTTAACCAGTACCTTTATGAAACGTAGCCTTGTGTGATTAAAATAATAGAGCTTGCTTTCCCAGCTCATATTTATTAGTTTTATCAATTTATGGTTTAATGCTCTGTTATCTGAGCTTTTAATTCCTAGCAATAATGTCAAAGTATTTTTTGAATAAAACCTGAATCCTAATAACTTAGATTTTCTTTAATACAAATAATATCATTTTGTGCTAATTTCATCTAAAGTAAATACCATTTCTGTCTTGCATAGTGGTTTCAGATGTTTTTCTGTCATTTTTGTTGCACTGGTCTTCATCTTTTAACTTTTCAAGTTTTTAAACTTTCTTGATTAATAATTTCCATAAATTTTAATGCTTTTTTTTTTTTTTCCTGGAATGTTGTTAGCTAGCACATACTTATATACTTATGCCGATGTACCTGTGACATCTAATTGATTAAGTTTTACATTCACTTAACTGGTCTTTCCAGAATATTTTGATTTCACAATATGTTAAATCATTCTATCATAAAAACAAACTGCATTCCTTTTTTTTTCTTTCTTGGTTTGGTTTTTTTCAGGCTTGAAGAAGGCTTCAAAACTTTGTTTTCTAACACGACAAGTCAATTTATCATTTCTTGTGTTATCTCAGTGGGGTGCCTCTATAAGACATGAAGAATTCTTCTTTACAGATGCAGTGGGATCGTATAGCCGGTGTGCAACATGCCAATATACACACAAGAGTAGAGGTATTTTATTCATAGCATATTTGAGCAGATATGGGTGCTAGGTGGTATTCCACAAAACTAGCAGACCACACAAAGGAATGACCACATATTTATCTGGTTACATGATTAATGAAAACAATAGAGAATCCTCCCAAATTTACATTCATTGACTAGTAGTTACCACATTGCTTATTATTGTTTACACATATTTAAATTATTGTGCATGCTCCTAGAAAAGGGGGCTTGGTAGTTTGCATAGTCCCTCAACTGAGTCAGTGGTCATGATCTCCTCCTGCCACCTTTACCCTTCCCTAGTTACTGTGGATTCTGGTGATTTCATGACAATTATATTTTTCAAGAGTAAAAGAACATCTCAGTCTTCATGGTTTACTGCTTAAGTATAACTACTTCTTCATCTTCTTTACCACTAAATCCAGGTTCATGAATCTTTTTTTAATTGTGTTGTCTCCTACTGACCTGTCCCCCTAGAATCTTTCAGTTGTCTCTGACATCAACAGGACACAATTAATTGCTATGGCCTAAGCATCCAAAGTGGAGCCAGCTCATGATCCCATTCCGACTTCCACCACTGCTTTCCTGTATGTTCTTCAGCTAGCTGTTTGACTTTGTAATGGCTTATTTCCCTGTCAGTGAGAAAGAAGGGAGTTACTTGTAAACATAAGTGGGAAGATATATCTCAGTGTTAATCAGATGAAAAGAATTCCACTATTTCATTATCAGTTGATTGAGCTCTCAATGTTGAGTAGTAGTGTCAGTGGTATTATCTGAAGTAATTTAGAATAACAGCCTGCAATAATATCTCTTAGACAAGTATTAGTCATATGCAAGCACTGTTACCGAATTTTCCTTTTACTTGATATCTCATTAAAAATGAAACAACCTCTTTCGGAGGTTGCTTTGTCTGTTCATGTGTTAAGTAAAATAGAATATCACTTGTCTAAATAAATGTTTAAATCAGATTCTCAGGAAGTTGCTTTTAGAAAATGCATGCAGATTAGCTAAGAACATAGAAATATAAGAATATGGAAACAAGAAGTGTAAGTACAGCTTACACATACTGGAATTATCAAGTTTTGTCTCTATATTCATCTTGAACGATGTGGATGAGACAGCTGAATGACAGTAATACTACTTCCACTGCTAGATTATCTCTTTACATCTAGTCCAAATCACTGATGATCAAAACTCACCATGCTTAGTGCTCAGGTTCTTGAGCTGACTTGTTTCTAGCAAATTAAAATAGATAGTTATTCACAGAATCAAAACTGATATTTGAAAGAGAACCTCAACAAAATGGTGAACTCTGGGCTCATTAAACTTACTTAGTGAAGCTCATTGAAATATACTGTTCAGCTATTTGTCTGTTTTTTTTTTTTTACATCTTTCAGTAACATGAAAGACACATTAGTCTTTTTAATGCTCAGCTTATTTCAATAGTCCAGTTCCCATGTCTTAGTGACGGTCAGAGTGGGAGGAAAAAGTGTAGAATTTTGTATTTATTTCCGCTGCCCTTTTTGTACATTTCCTCATTAAAATATAGTATTTATTTCCTAGAAACACCTCTATATCAATGTTCAATATCAAATTTACCAATAGAAGTACAAATACGATTTTGGACCCAGAGAGGGCTATATTTTCTTTTGCACTCATTAACATAGTAGTTATTATGAGAATTATGCATATATGAAAGAAAAGAAGGCCAGAAGGCGTTTTTTTCCCGTATTCACAGAGGTATCTGTGTTGTTACACATGGGACAGAGAAGGAGTTGAGTTGGTTAAAAGATACAGTAATTACTTAAAATTATGTAATTTAAGCAAAAGAATATTTTTAATTTGTACATTTGTACAAAATACCACTGAACTCCTATGTAAGTGATAGTTATACATGAATACCTCTGCACCTCTTTGAAAATCTCTTTGAAATTCAAAACCTTTCTGAAATGTTGTGTGGTGGATCTCAGATCTAGAATTCTAGGTTTCTTGCATGACTAGAAATCTGTACAACAAAGGTGAGAGGAATGGCTATCCTCATTTTATATTGCTGTTATAAAGGACCAGAAGAGACTATCTAATAGTAGAATCATAAGAAGAAAATTGTCAATGACACTACAGGTTGAAAAAGAGAAGGCTGCAAGAAAATGCATTCACTTTTTTAGCTTAGATATCCCCATGTCATAATTGTCATTAATTTCTTTAATAACAAATGTCAGACAAAAAGTAGTAAGTTGTACACAAACAATTGTTCACTGTTCAGAAGTGTAATTTGCAGAATCTCTTAACTCTGTCAAAACAAAATCAATTTCCACAGGAACAAAGGTACTTCTTGATGAAGACCAAACTTCAACTTTCTGTTTCTTGGCACTAGAGCTGTTTAAAAATCTGAAACAGAAAAAAGGCAAAATCCAACAAAATGTAACTTTGGGATTTCTTCTTTTATAACTGAAAAAGATCCGTAGGCAAGAAATATAGAAGCTGAACTCATTGTCAGTAAACACTAACTCCAGAAAAAAAAATTGGTTTAGACTGCTGAGTCTGTCATTGGAGGTCTGTGAATGTGACTTGAAAAATATGAAAGACTATATTTAAACAATATGTCAAGACTGAGTATATTTTACTTATTTTGTTGGAATATTCTAAATACATTTTCTAACCCAAAAGGTGGTGACTTTCCAAAAGGCTACTGATGTAGGTAATATAAGTGAAGTTCTAGCAAAAAATTACTCAACCCCACCCCTGTTTAGTTCCAGGTGTGAAATATCTTTGTTGTACTCACACTTTTACTTTTTTCAGCATGGACAAAAGTAAGTATGATCACGTTAAAAAGGCATTAAATGGAAAAACAATTTCTAATACATACAGATGCGCTATATCTTATCAGCAAAGCCAAGTGTAAGATCCTGCACCTGGATCAGAGCAATCCCCAATATCAATACAGACTGGGGCATGAAATGATCGACAGCAGTCCTGTGGAGAAGAACCTGGGGATTCTGGTGGATAGAAAATAGGACATGAGCCAGCAGTGTGCAATTTTAGCCCAGAGTTTTAGATTTTTAGCCAATTGTATCCTGGTCTGCATCAAAAGAAGCATGGCCAGCAGGTCGAGGGAGGTGATTTGCTACCTCTTTGGAGTACTGCATCCAGCTGTGGAGCCCTCAGCACAGGAAAGACATGCTCCTGTTGGAGTGGATCCAGAGGAGGTCCACAAAAATAATCAGAGAGATGGAACACCTCTCCTGTGAAGAAAGGTTGAGAGGGTTGGAGTTGTTCAGCCTGGAGAAGAGAAGGCTCTGGGGAATCCTAATTGCGGCCTTTCACTATATAAAGGAGGCCTATAAAAAAGACAAGGAGAATTTTTATCAAGGTCTGTAGTGACAGAACAAGGGATAATGGTTTCCCAGAGAAGTTGCAGATGTCCCATCATTGGAAATGTTCAAAGTCAGGTTGGACAAAGCTTTAAGCAACCTGATCTGGTGAAATATGTCCCTGCACATGGCAGGGGGGTTGGACTAGATGACCTTTAAATGTCCCTTCCAGCCTAAACCATTCTATGATTCTGTCATCATGCTTTTCAACACCAGCTCTGCCAGCTTGACAAGGGAGCAATGGCATCCACCCAGCAGAAAGCCATGGCCTCTCTAAGCTCTATACCTGCCACAAATGACAGAGCTTCCCAGACAGAGCTCTGGTGGGGACGTGCTGCCACCCAGGTGTCAGGCTGCAGGCTGTGCCTTGCTCTTATGCTGGTATCGGACGGCAGCAGTGAGCGCACCTGTGGGAGGTGCGCCCAGGTAGAGGAACTCCTCTGCTTAGTGATAGAGCTCTGGGAGGAGGTGGGTAGGCTGAGGAGTATCAGTGAGAGCAAGACAGAGGTAGACTACTGAAGTTATACCCTTCCTTCCCTGACACAGGTCCAACAGGCAGCGAGGACACATGATATGAAGGTTTCCTTATCCTCTCTCCACTTGGCTGAACATGATGACTTATGGGATAGGGGGCAATGGCAACAAGTTCCTGCCTGGCACACTAGGTGCATCATCTCCATGACTGTTCCACCTTCCCAGGTGTCCTTGCATAATAGGTATGAGGATCTGCAAGAGGAACCAAACAATAGCAAGGACAAAGTTCATCTAACTTGGAGGTGTCAGGAAGGTTAAGTTGGCCTATGTCTTGCGTCAAAACTGCTTCCATAAAGCATAAAAGACAGATAATTGTCACAGGAGACTTCCTTCTGAAGGGAGCAGAAGGCCCAATATGCAGACCAGACCCACTTCTTAGGGAAGTCTTCTGTCTCCCAGGGGCCCAGGTTAAAGATATGAAGATAAAGCTTTCTACCCTGGTACTGCCCTCAGATTGTTATCTGATTGATTTTCCAGGTAGGCAGCAATGAAGTTCCAACAAGAAGTCCAAGGGCAATGAAGAGAGGCTTCAGGGCCTTGGGACGAGTGGTTAAGGGATCAGGAGCACAAGTAGTGTTCTCCTCTATCCTTTCAGTTGCAGGGAATGATGAGGGAAGAAACAGGAAGAGCCAGCAGTTCAATACCTAGCTCTGAACCTGGTGAATTTTGGGTTTTTCAATCATCGGTCAGTCTACATGACACCAGGCCTGCTGGCAACCGATGGGGTACACCTGTCTCCAAGGGGGAAATGGATCTTTGCACAGGAGTTAGCAGGGTTCATTGAAAGCCCTTTAAACTAGATTTGAAGCAGGAAAGGGGTAAAACCAGTCTCGCTAGAGAAAAGATTAGGGGTAGCACACCTATGTTTGAAGGGTGGTGTACTAGCGAGGTCCTTTGGTCTGCTATCTCAGTGGTGCTTAGGGACATGGTTTAGTGGTGGACTTGGCAGTGCTAGGTTAACAGTTGGACTTGATGATCTTAAAGGTCTTTTCCAACCTAAATCATTCTATGATTCTATGATACTAATTTACTTATCCTATATGATTTGTTTGGCCAATAGACAAACAACTCCTGAACTTGCATTTACTGTTATTTAAGAACATCATGTCTGAGTAGATTATCTTATATCAGTAATATAGAAAGATGGCAGAGTTCTTCACTGAGAAGTTTTAAGATAAATCTGTGGATATTATGGAAAGATATCAGTTGTCTAATTCTTTAAAACTTTAAACATTAATAGAACCTTCAGTTCAGTAAAAATTAATATTTGGTCAACTCATATACAATATCAAATTAAAATGCTAATGGCATAGATCTTATAAGTATTATAATATAGGCTATCCAGACATCAGGGGAGCAAAGAGCAGTCTAACTAGATTTGACAATACATATGTCATCAAAAAAGAATAAGCAGAAAATCATGTAAAATGACACAGGAGATGAATAGGAAATATAAACATAACAGTTTATCAAACTAAGGAGCCGTTTTAAAAATATATAGTATCAATGTTATAGGTGGTAATGATATTAGTGTTAGAAAAACACCATATCAGATATATTATGTTCTTTTGCTTACAGTGCAGCCAGTATCTCTGTTGTCTCTTGAATAACAGGAGTAAAATATATAATGAGAAGATGGCCACATTTTTAAAAATGAGATAATTTTTTGGGTAACATCCACAAAAATGTTATGTGGAAAGATTCCACATCTCCAACTTGCTGACTCAGTCAGAGGTTTTAGAGCAGCTACCTATCAGTCATTCTGTCCTGAGCTTTTCTGCTGTCATCTGCAGCCAATATATGTGAAGATTTTCATGAAAGAGTAAATGGGAAAAAGAATTTTTCCTTTGAGACATTATGAAGTCTCTGGGTCTGTTTCTTTTTATGGCACTTCCTGAGAAGAGGGAGAAAAAAGAGGATGCAATTTCTTGTTTCTAAAAGTCTATCAACTGCCGTTTCAGTTCCACAGGTCAATGTAAGAGGGGAATATGATCATGACCCCATCTCATTATTTTATCTGAAACACTGAGTGGAAACAGTCATTTGTAACCCAGGTGTTTGACTCCAGCAGAGGTCTCATTGCCTAAACTGTTTTTTAAATGGACATGACTGTGCTGATCTCTTCACAGGATGTGGTCAGTGTAACCATCTGTTCTGTGACCAGCTCATCCTCTTCAGATGTAGAATATAAAGTAGATTCTTTTATCTTTGGGCCACCCATGCCCGGACATGTTTTCCTTGTTTCAAATGAAATTTAGTCTTTGTTTTTTAAATTCAGCAGAAGTCCAGAGTTTGAAGTGTAACTAAGTCTCACTCCTACACTTGAAGCTTTCTAACACACCCTTTTTCCACCTCTGTGGAATGATTTGTCTGCTGATGTAAAAAAATACACATTAGCTTTTCATAGTGCATTTGCATATTTATGTTCACAGCATAACATCTTATTAAAAATTGCTCTGTGGCTGGGATAGGAGCCTATGGTAATGCCCAGTGTGCTAAGGATATTCAAATTTCTTAAATGGCTTTAATTTGTTTTTTTTAATTATTTGCATTTAATATTTGGATGGGACATGAAACTCCACATTTACAGAGTGGGCAACAAGTTCAGAGTTTCCTCTTCAGTTTTCCTTCTCTTTTAATACCTACCATTTTTTGACCATACTTTGACAGTTGTACCAAAGTTTGACCACAGGAGAAATGTCATTCCTTTTATTTACCATGATGCACTTAAGGTGTGCTAGAGGTCTTCTGGATGTTTGAGTCAAGTAAAAACCATTTCAAGAGAGTTAATTAACACTTTCAATTAGGGTCACAGATCAAAGTTTAATGTGAATCCTAGGGAAAGATCATCTCCTTTCCCATTCTTTGGGTATACAACACAGAAGCTAAGTAAAATCTGCTGTGTTGTAATGTAATTAAATCTGTATATTTTTAAACAGGGACTTGACTTCACCTACGTTTTGGATTAGCTCACTTCAACAGTGTAAATCAAATGTAAAGCAGCCAAACAGTATCTCTAGCAACTATTTAATGAGCCTGTCACTCGCTTTCAGTTCTCTTTCTTTCTTTCCTTGTCAGTCTTCCAGTAGAAGTGATTAAAAGCACAAAGAGAAGCCAAGAATCTGTTTTCCACTGTAAGACAATACAAATTTAGAATTTCTTAGCACTGAATTTGAAAATTTTTAGTCTCTCTCCTGAAGATTTTACTTTTCACTGGTTTATAATTTAAATGTTTAGTGTCAGATACCAGAGATTTTGAGGTATATATCTCAGATACTGAGATATAGGAAGTCTCAGAAAATATGGTCAACCATATAGTAATACTGGCTTTGTGTTACCTCTTTGCTCTGTACAGTGGGTGATTCTCATCAAGTTGACTTTTTGGGTAAAGGAATGGTTTTCCTCTGAGGAAACCCATACAGGAATAATTTATAAACTACCTCAATTGTTCCATACCGTATGAAAAATATTACACAATATTCTTTTTGTTGTTTTGGTTTTTGGGAAATTTTTTTTGTGAAAACACAAAGTGGGAGAAAAGTAGCATTTGTGAGCTCACTCGCTCTCCTTGCACACTGCTGTCACATGTGATAGCCTAACAAATTTTCCAAATAGAGATTTTGATCTGATTGTGAAGTAAATTGTCTTTCTATTTGATCAATTCATCAAAATAACTTTTTTTTTTTTTTGGCTTGCTATTATTCAGTCCTTGGTTACAATTCTTGGCTTGCTAAAACTCATATATAAACTCCTCTTAAACTTGCTACTGTTGCCTTCAAAAAAGAAAGCAGGTTTTAAATACCGATTTTTCTAGTGATGTGAAACCTGTGGAAGAAAACTGTTTCCTTTATTAAGGAATTGTATTTTAAAACTTATTCCATATATACTAGCCCTTGACCTAGGTCATCAAATAAGTATCATAAAGACAGTCTTCCCAAATTCCAGATATTCGGTAAATACTGACTTCTACTAAACTGCTATATGGCATAGGTTTTATTGCTGATGGCAGAACAAGCACTAATGAAACATCGTTTCATAGACTGTATGTTCCTGAACATGAAGAAGATAAAAAGATGATAGATCGTTGCTGCTTTTATTTTTGTGTTTATTTATCTAGCAGTGTATTATCTGATATCAGACCCATGTAATCTGCTCTTACAAACACACTAGCAAAAAACCAGTGCTTTTTCAAATGAAAAAATGGCCCTTCCCTTATTCAAAATTTTTTATTTTATCCAGGATAGTCTGATAAAAAATAGTTAAATTATATGTTAGATAATTAAACAATATAACCCATATAACAATCTTTTGATTTCTTTGAAATATTTTTCTTTCTTCAAATAAGAGAGTATGCTAAAACTGTAATAACCATACTATTTATAAAAGATGGTGTTTTCTTGGAACACTTTGACAGTCATGAAAAAAGTCTGCCGAAGTTAATATCTCATTTATAAACAAATATATAATGGGTAAGATAAATTAATTCCTGGTCTGATTGATGAAGAAGAACAAACATCCATAACAAAAGGTCATTGGAAAGGAAAGCAAATTCAAGAAAATAGAATTGATAAGGAACATCTGAGGAAAAAAAAAAAAAAGCAAGCTTTTTTTCTGAAATAATGTGTTAATTTTTTCTTCACCTTACTATATTTTTCACATTTATTCCACCATATTTTGAAGGAGTGGAGGCGTAGTAACTGAAAAAGTTTTGCTACGATCCTAATAAAAATAAATAATTATTTTGCTATTTTATAGTGTTTATCTTAAAATGAAAACTCGATTTTTAAAGTGAGTTTCTCTTTCATGAAAACATCCATTTTATCATCATATTGTTAGCTCATTTATTTTCCTGATAAAATATTTTTGACCAACTCAACCAACAGAGTAACCCAGAATCTCCAGATTTGAAGGAAATATGGACCAAATTCAGAATTCATGTACATTTATCTAAACATAGTTGATGAGAGTCGAACAAAATAACACAATTTATGAAAGTGTTCTAATTTATTAATGTTAAATTTAGAGATAAGACTTTCTCCTTTTGGGAGTATTGAGAACTGCTCTATATAGAACTGAGTGACTCTAGTTCCATATGAAAGACTGGAATAATCTACTGGGAGCTGTCCTACCTAAATGTCAGAGGCATTAATTTTATGGATAACCACCAAACTAGGAAGAACAAGAAGGCACACAACATGTGTGTTCCTTTGGGCATTACATGGAAGTGAGGAATTCAACCTATAAAGAGCAAGTTCAGCCAACTCTAAGGCTGCATCTGCCTCCAATTGAAGCAAGACAGAGCTCCTATAAGAGCTTATAGCTCCTTACCAGATGTTATAAAAGAAACAAATTGCCTTATCTTAAAATAGCATTACACAACTATGTTGCCAAACTATCATATTAAAACAGATGTTTATGGCAAGCTTGTAGTACATTACATCCACAATTCTGTATCATGTGAACACTGAGGATACAAAATAAATTACCCAGAATTAAAGGAAGTCCACGTTCTTGGCTGCCTCTGTAGATTTAATAAATTATTTTCTGTGTACACCATGAAACACCATATTTTTTTCAAAGAGCTGTATCTCATTTGGCAAATAAACAGTTTTTAATTATTTGCTTTCATCAGTGTAATATGCTAAGGTCTTATTTCCTACCCATTGTTTAAAACATACACTGAGTTAAAAAAAAAAAATTAATCTCCTCTTTTACCACTTTTCAGCACTGTCATGCTGAAAACAGTTCTACCTGACTTCCACTGTAACAGTACAGATCTCATCCAGCATGTCTTATGCTGACTGTTCAGAAAATTTTGAATGTGTGACTTAGGAAAAAAAAAGAAAACACCAACTAATGATATGTTACCTACATAAGTGATTAATAAACTTCAGATTCATGGCTTCATCACACAGAAGTCTCTCTTATTCCAGTTAAAAGTCTGACTAGCAACAGTACACATGGATGATACTAATTAAGTTTTAGAGAGAAATGTATTTATTTTGCCCCTCAAACCAATTTATTTGCCGACAACAGTGGAATATAGAATCTATATATAGATTTCCAGGCATATAGTGAGAGTCCTAAAACTTTTGCTTTTATGGATCAGGTTACTCTATGTCTCTTTCTTCCCATTTTTAAGGTCCATTCCTTGCCTTTTTTTCTACTGGTTAAACTTTGGTAAATACATAAACAACTGAAACTTATTATAATGGTGTCGGAAAATTTTAATTATAGCCATTATGTCACTCATCGTATGTCAGCGGACCATGTGAAAAGTCAGTGCATGTCCATGTATGTCTTACTGAAATACTATGCATCAGCTTCTTCTCTGCTTACTATTTTGAGTACAAATTATTGCAATATATCTGTTGGAGGTTTCAGTTTGTCTTTTAACCTCCATCTTGGACTGGGATCCCAGGGGATGGGAGCAGATGGCTAACAACGCAGAGCAATCAAAATATATTATCCTGGAGGATGTCTAACTCACTCAAACAGAAGTATCCTGCCACAATGAGCTAGGAGCTAAAAATCCCAACAGACCTTTATTCCAGATGTACTTATATCTAATCAGTGGGACTTCTTAAAGGGCCTGAAGTCAGTATGTAAATTCACCTGAAAGAAAGTTGGGAACTTTAGGAAGCAGAAATTTGAGAAATTCACAAAGTAAGCCATCTCTCATATGGAATTAACATAGGAAAGTGCACATGACACTACCTGCATGGCTGCAGGAGAATCAATAGGGCTCTGAAAACTCTGTTAAAATTCTGAGAGGTTTTTATTCCCAGGGACATACAGATAAACTTTGTTTTCTGCCTGTTAATAGAATGATGGTCTTGAAAGTCATCTGTGACTCTTTTAGCTCCCCTATTATGAGAAAACAAGAGGGAAGGAAAGTTGAAGAGGAAGGGTCTGAAGTTTCAATATGGGAGTATAAAAAAAAAAAAAGCAAACGCTTGGAAAAATATACATTAATTTCAAGACTAGGATATGGCATGTGGGGGTCCCGTCTAAGTCTTCTAGTGAAAGGCTTTGCTTCATTAATATGTTCCCAGAAGTCCAGAACCAGAGAAAGTGTACACATCCAGCACCTGCGCTAGAGTTTATCAAGTTTGTGCAAGCTTGTGGTAACCCATGTTTTCTTGGTAGTAGCTGTTGTTCTTGCCCTATATCCCATGTTTCCCTTTTCTGAGATTAAGTGTTTTATAAGGGATACAGTGGAAAAAAAAACCCAAAACATTCTGAAGCTAAAGCCCCAGAACATCAGCTACTTTTTAAGGAACTCATAACAGTACTTTCACACTGTTAAGGACTGCAAACCAGTGTCACACAGGTTTATCAATAAAAATTAATCAGCTGTTTTATTTCAATGGGATTTATTTCAAGCAAAGTCAGTTCAACACTGACGAACATTAGTTAATTACAGGTTCAGGATGCCAGGTGGGAACTACTAGTACACAACTGACCTAAGAATTCTTAAGTTTTAAGAAGATAATTCAAAATATGTAATCATTCATGTAACAAGATGAGGGCTCTCAACCTTGAGGAGTTACCTTAGGTGGTATCTCAACCCAAGGGGAAAGTCTGTGGCTGCAGACCTGCTGCTCCGAGGAGGACTGACTCAATAGGCCCCCTGGCAGGGCCCCATTTATACCCTAGTCAAATCTGACCTGTGGTTGTATATTAGTTCCCATTCGTTAGAGACCCCATTTTCTGGGTGGCAGCAGCCATCCTGCGGCTAGAGTTAACGTTCAAGTTCCTTAGGGGTGGGTGTACCTGGGCTCTTTTCAGCTAGATGTTCCACCAAACCAGAAAATCTTGTCAACATGAACATCAGAAAGTACCATCATCACACAGGACTGACACATAAGATTAGACAGATACTGTTATTAAATTGCATTTCTCTGTAGTGATATCACAAGCATATTTGGAACTGGCAGAATGATAAGACATCAAAGTAGCCCATCAAAATTTCACAGATCTCATTGACACATGGGGAGGAGCTCACAGGGAATTGTATGGCTCCCCTGAGAGTAGAACCCAACCCACCTGATGAAGGAATAAGTTAATTTCCACTAAAAAAATTTTTGTGGCTGTTAAACAAAGATTCTTAAAATATCCTGACTTATCCGGGACTAGCACCAAAGTGGTTTTTACCCAAATATTAGATAATCTTGTACTGTGTTCAGACGAATTCTTCGTTGTAAAACTAATTGATGAAAAGTGTTACAGTCACAACTTTGTAGAAGAAGGGACAATCATCAAACCAATGAGCCTGCATAGGTAACCAAACTCCTGGCCAAATTCCTAGCATATTATAATGTTGTATTTTTAAGTGAGGTTACTAGTGAAGTGGTCTTTCTAAAAGTTAAAACAGCCCAAGTGAACCTAGTTTTAGTAAGACAGATTTCCAGTAAAATTACAGGAAGGAAGCAGCACAGACAGTATAACTGTTGGTAGATCTGGTGTCTTTGCTGAGATTCTCCTGACTGTTAACAGATTTCAAACACCAGAAGCTGATGAAATGTTAGACAACCTGGTGAAGTGAGCAGAGCTGCTATTCAGTTCATACTTTCCTGATACCTTCCAATTGCTGGGGACAGCTGTTCCCCACCAGAATTCATTCTATCTATTTATAACTGAGTGCCCTGGCTGACTGGCAAAGATGGGGAAGCTGAGTAAAGCAATGTTTAGTCCCTCAAAGCCTGATAAAAGAATTGAAGGAGGCTACTTTTGTCTGTAAGAGATGATACGTCAACTAATCCAAGTTAAATCTCAGTATGCATTAAGAAATACTTCACTGAAGCTGTAATTTCTGCCTGACCCCATTGTGTTTCATTGAATTACCTTAAATTCATTCATGCTAGAATGTGAAAGTCTAGATACTGGCATGAGAGTAAACCTGCAAAAATTTCTGAAAAAGGCAGAGAGAGATGAGTGAGATATTTCATTGAACCATGATAGAAGATGAAGGAGAAATCTTAGCAGTGATTTGAATATGCCTGGTAATGACAGTTCAGTGAAATACGATATAACTTATTGAGGAACAATATTTCACAATTTAGAACTTTCATATTCTTGTATATGAGTATGCTAACACATTAGACATTTAATATCTTTGATGAGGGGCTGTTTGTATCTTTGTTTAGACTTAATTTGTATAGTGATGCCATAGGGAATGCGAACCAATTAGTATTCATTAATTCTGCTTAGTAACCGACCCAGCTCTGGTGAAGGTAGGGAAAAAAGTCTGTTTAGCTCTATAGGCTATAAATTTGGCTGTACATTAACAGCTAGTTTTTCATACTAACTATTGTATGCAATTGTATTGTAATTTCCAGTCTGATTACCAAAATAATTGTTAAGGAACAATATATTACAGAAAAGACTGTAACAGCTGTAATAACAAATTATGATTGCTGTTAATTACTGATAATGTAATACTAAGGTAATATGGAAATATGCAATAGTAATTGTTTTAAAATATAAAATTATTGTTACATTTTTATTTCTTTTGTATTTAAGAAATTGTGACATGGAGGAGGAAAACATTATGTTAGGTGCTGTACACATAAATTTAAAAGACGTCCCTTCTTATGGGAAAGCTGAAACAGTAGCGGAAGTTCTTTTAGTTCATTACAAAATTAGAAGAAATTAAGTCTTAAAGTCATACAAAATAAATTTTTAAATGTATAATAGGAAGGAATGAAATGAGAAAAGATTAAACAAGAGAGAACAAGGGGAAAAGTATATTATGAGACTACTTATAGAGACTCTGTTCAGATTACTGGTTTTAATGAGAGAGAAAGGGAGAGGAATCCTTAGTAGAGATTAAGGGCCAGATTCTGCAGCCTTTGTTCCTGAAGAAGAGAGAAACAGAAAAGGCATGAACTAGCAAAGAAAGAAGAGAGGCTATAACTGATAGTTAAAGGTAACATAAAGATAAAGGGGCACTAGGCTACCAGGGAGTATATGAGTCACAGTGCAGAACCGAAGGTTATCCTAAGGGTGGGAGTCTTTGGGTTGAAATTACGGGAAAGACAATTCTACATATGACTGAATTTCTTAACAATAATAACCAGGAATAAAGCAATCTGCTGAGATATTCTGAAAAGAAGAATGGAAGTCTCATCAGCTCTATAATTCTGGAAATGTGAAGACAAGTACAGAAAACTTAAACAGTTCTTCACCCAGTAGCTTCAAGTAATGCATGAAAGTAAAGAAGGCAGTCAGAAGTAAGCTTTAATCCTGACAATAGCTGGATCTGAAGCCCTTTATGTTTTCTAAACAGCTTTCAGTTAGTTCAGGCAGAGGAGGCTAACCATGAAACTTCCTTTACAGAAATGTGAAATGTGGCACCCAATGTAAAAATATGAAGAATATATTTACAAAATACATATTACAGAAAGTGAAAGAACCATGAAAGCTTGTGACTGATACAAGTCCTTCAAGGTTTGGACATAAGAGATCTGTTGTGAATGAGGTAATGATTAAAATAAATCCCACAAATTATCAAGAAATTTACACTTAACCTTTAACAAACAATAGAATTTGAAAAGCAAAGGCACAGCATATTGGAGCATGCTAAGGATGGGCAGTGCCTAGATTGTCTTGCCAGAGTGAAGAGTCTAAAATGTATTAAAAGAAGTTGCCTTGAGTAGAAAGGTATATCAGGACCTGTCCTGCAGTACACAGAAACAACACAATGTACTGCACGTTAACACCAAATAACAAGAGTGAAGAGAAAATCTGGCGTTTGGAAAAATATTCAAGAATTATACTGCACTGCATCACTTTGCAGACACCAGTAGTAACAGATTGCAATATCACTACTAACTCTGAAGATTCGTCTTAAAACTCATTGAAACTCATCACAGTTGGATATTAACTGATTCTCAATCTGAAGGGAAAAAACCAGTTTATTTCTGCTTCTACTTCACAGAGTCAGAGAATTATAGAATAGCTGAGGTTGGAAGAGACCTCTGGGGGTCATCTGATCAAACCCTGCCTGCTCAAGCAGAGCCACCTAGAGACAATTGTTCAGGACCGTGTCCAAATAGCTTTTGAATATCTCCAATGATGGAGACTCCACAACCTCCCTGGGCAACCTGTTCCAGTGCTTGGTCACCTGGAGAGTAAAAACGTGTTTCCTGATGTTCAGAAGGAACCTCCTGTGTTTCATTTTATGGCCATTGCCTCTGGTCCTGTCATTGGCCATCACTGAAAAGAGACTGGCTCCGTTGTCTTTGCACCCTCCCTTCAGGTATTTGTAAATAGTGATGAGAACCCCTGCTGAGCCTTCTCTTCTCCAAGCTGAACATTCCCAGCTCTCTCAGACTTTCCTCATAGGAGAGATGCTCCAGTCCCTTCACCATCTTTGTGGCATTTTGTTGGACTGTCTCCAGTATGTCTGTGTCAATCTTGTTCTGAGGAGCCCAAAACTGGACACAAGACTCCAGGTGTGGCCTCATCAGTGCTGAGTAGAGGGGAAGGATCATCTTCCTCAACATGCTGTTAATTCTTTGTCTAATGCAGCCCAGGGTACCATTAGCCTTTTTTGCCTCAAGGGCGTATTTCTGGCTCATGTTCAGCTTGGCACCCACCAGGTCCTTTTCTGCCAAGCTGTTTTCCAGCTAGGTAGCCCACAGCATATACTGGTGCCTGGGGTTGTTCTTCCCCAGGTGCAGGACTTTACACTTCTCATTTTTGAAATTCATGAGGTCCATTTCTCCAGCCTGCTGAGGTCCCTCTGGATTGGCAGCACAATCCTTTGACATATCAGCTATTCTTCCCAGTTTAGTGTCAGCGGCAAAACTACTAAAGGTACACTCTGACATGTCATCCAGATCACTAAGGAAAACGTTGAACAAGATTGGACTTGGTATTAATCTCCGGGCTACACTGTTAGTTAGTGGCCTCCAACTAGACTTCGTGCTACTCATCACCACCCTTTGATTGTGATCATTCAGCCAGTTTCCAATCCACCTTACTGTCTCCTCATCCAGCCCATACAACAAGAGCTTGTTCGTGAGGTATCAAAACCTTGCTGAAGTCTGTGTGGAAAATATCCACTGCTCTCCCCTCAAATGGTTGCCCAGAGAGGTGGTAGATGCCCCATCCCTGGAAACATTCAAGGTCAGGTTGGAGGGGGCTCGGAAAAACCTGATGTAGTTGAAGACGTCCCGGTTCATTGCAGGGGGGTTGGACTAGATGATCTTTAAAGGTCCCTTCCAACCCAAACTATCCTATGATTCTATGATGTATCAGGCCAGTCACTTTGCCATATCCAGGGCCATGGACTTACGTATGTCCAGTTTACTTAAGTATTCTCTAATCTGATCCTGAAGTAAATCCTTTTTGCTCCAGGCTTTCCCCCTGGTCTCTGGGCTCTTGGATTCCTGAAGGCTGGTCTTACTACTGGACACAAGTATAAATCAGGAGAGGAGTTTCTGGACCTGCAGAAAGGGATCTGGGGGTGCTACTTGACAGCAGGGTCAATATGCGTCAGCATTGTGCCCTGGCAGCCAAAAGGACAAACAGCATCCTGGGGTGCATCAAACACAGTATAACCAGCCTGTCAAAAGAGGCAATTATCCTCCTGTATTTAGCATTGGTGTGGCCTCACCTTGAGTACTGTGTGCAGTTCTGGGCCCCACCATTTCAGAAGGATGTTAGGGTCCTTGAACACATCCAGAGGAGGTCAATAAAGCTGATCAAAGGGCTGGAAGGCATGTCTTATGTGGAGCGGCTGAAGTCTCTGGGTTCATCTAGTTTGGAGCAAAAGCAGCTGAGGGGCACCCTTACTGCTCTCTACAGCTTCCTGAAAAGGGGAGGTGGAGGTGCTGATCCCTTCTACCTGGTATCCAGTGATAGAATGTGACGGAACGGTTCAAAGCTGCCTCAGGGGAAGTTTAGACTGGACCTGAGGAAACCTTTCTTTACTAAGAGGATGGTCAAACACTGGAACAGGCTTCCTAGAGAGGTGGTTGATACCTCATGCTTCTCAGTGTTTGAGAAACGTTTGGACAATGCCCTTAATAACATGTTTGAATTGGTCAGGCAGTTGGACTTAAGCATCCTTGTAAGTCCCTTCCAACTCAACTGTTCTATGCTATTTTCTTCTGTTCCATTCTTTTCTGAAGACTGTGGTGAAGAAGGAATTCAGTACCATGGCCATGTTCTGTGTAACCAACCGTGTTGAGCAATGAGTCCATGTTTTCCCTAGTCTTTGTTTTGTCGCCTATGTACTTACAGCCCTCCTTGTTGGCTTTGACATCCCTGGCCAGACTTAATTCCATTTGTGTTTTAGCTTTCCTAACTTCATCCTGAATGCTTGAACAATGTCTTTGTATTCCTTACAGGTTACCTGGTTACCTGGCCTTGCTTCCAACTTCTGTATGCTTTCTTTTCGTGTTTGAATTTGGCCAGGAGATCTTTGTCCATCCAGGCAGGCCTCCTGACATTTTTACCTGACTTCATGTTCATTGGGATGGAACCATCTTGAGCTTTGAGGTAGTCCTTGGTAATTCACCAGCTTTCTTGAGACCCTCTTCCCTCTAGGGCCTGATCCCACAGGACTCTTCTGAGCAGGTCTTTGAAGAGGCTAAGTTTGCTCTTCTGAAGTTCAGGGTGCTGATCTTGGTTTTTCCACATCTCCTTGCCCTCAGGATCCTGAACTGCACCATCTCAAAGCTGCCTTTGATCTTCACGTTCCCAGTGAACCACTTGTTCTTAGCGCGTATGAAGACCAGTAGAACACATCTTCTTGTCGTCTTCTCTATCATTTGGAGGAAGAAGTTGTCATCAATGCACTCCAGGAACCTCCTGGATTGTTTATGTCCTTCTGTGTTGTCCATACAAATTAGAACTTAGTTTTAAGTTGGACAAAGATACTCATCCTGAAAGGAGAACTAGGAAACAACATATACATATAACCATAAGTTTACTGTAGTGAATTACCTTCACTAAACACCTATGTGAAGTAAATATATGAATGAGTGAACAACTTCGAAGAATAATAAGAGTTTTGCTAGTACTATTTTCAAAAATATTCCATGACCTCCCATGGAGTGAAAAATCTAAGGCAAAGACAAGAGTTATCTTATATGTACTTCTGAAGATCAGCTTCTCTGTCAAAGCTGCTGAGGCCAGTGGAGACAAGCAATTGTGAAAGAAGTCTCACTGACGGCATAAAAAATTTGTGTTCTGGAGCAAAAGATAGTTATTAACACTAGTTGGAAAAACATTTTGTAGTTGGTCTTTGACTACGAGCAGCTATACAGTGATGCCTATCAATCAGCTCTATTTTCAATAGGCGTATCATACCTGATACATATCATACCTAGCTTACAGTTTAATGGGAATTCAGTTGAAAAGTTTGCTATGACAAGTGAGTCATCCCATGATACCCATGGGATGGATCTAACTTCTTTCTGGAAAATGGTGTCAAAATAAAATAGAGAAGAATCTGTGCAATGTAATCTACTTGCAGAAGTTAACATTTTAATTCCCTCTGTAGTCAAGGGAGAAGAAAAAAGTTATAGGATGTGATTCATCTTATTCTTAAGTAAGTGTCTAAATAGGTCAGATGAATCATGTTCTAAAAGGGTTTTTTCTCTCTGGTGACTATAAAGGGAATCCAAAGTGACTAATTCAGATCTAGACGACTAAACTATAGATGTCTAAAGTTAGCTGCAGTGAATCCCACACAGAATGGCTTGTACCTTGCCAGCATACAAAAAAGGCTAGGGAGTGAGTTCGATTTCATAGCTGGCACAGTTGTAATGCTTGGAGTCACAAACAAAGTTTGATTTGTACCAGGCTGGCATTTTGTCCAACAGGAATCTGAAACAGGAATTCTTTGAGTAGTAGAAACAGTAAATCTACTTTGGAACTTGCAAATACATAAAGCTAAACAAAACTCAAAATATAATTGAGGATTCCCAAGAAGTATCTTAGTTTCCCAAAAATGATGCTGTGATAACACTACTTATTACAGTGAAGTAACAACTAAATCTAAACTAAATAAAGTACAGAAATTGGTAACTTAAATACCACATGGATGGAGCAGCTGCCTTACAAAATGAGCCAGTAAGGGATGGGAGTGTTCCACTTGCACAGGAGAAAACTGAGGAGCAGTGTGATAGAAGTTTACAAGCTCATGCTGTACTATTCATTCATCAATCTCAAAATAGTTGAATTGAAGGCACTCACTGAAACTGGTGGAAATTCAGGTTCGGACATGTAAAAGAAAACATTTTCATAGTATGTAGTGAACCTCTGTTATTCAGTGCTGTAGGCTGTAGCAAAGGCAAACATTATAACCAGCTGCAAAAAGGATTAGATAAATTCATTGGAAGACAGGTAAATAAATGGATGCTAAAGGGACTAGGCAGGGGTCTACCCTCTAAAACCCCTAAAACTACTTTAAGATGCTCGGGAACACAATCAGAAACAGACTGCAGACACAGCCAGGAACATGTGCCCTTCTTGCCCATCTTCTCCTTCTGCCATTGCCAGAGGCTTCAAGAATCCAGGGCTTGATTGCCTGCTGGTCCAGCCTGGGAGGACACTTCTTATCTTCTTACAGACATAAAACCTTACTCATACAAACTGCTTTTATCATTTCACTCCTGATGGGCAGATACTTAGAAAGGATGAACAAAATATCCTCTAAGTCCCAGAAAGATGCATAATTCTGAATAGCTCTAAGTTGGGCAGCAGGAGCAGCTTAAGATGATGGAGCCTCAAGACACAAAACACCAGAAAGAATTAATTTAGTTCTGCCTGACAACAGTGCTGATGACATTTCCAGGGAGACTCTCAGCACCTCAAAGAATCATATTAATCACTTTAGTAACTAGCCTGGCTAAAGCATTCCACAATTTTGTGTGATGTGAGTGCTGATTATTAATTTTTATAATGCCACTGGGGAAAAAAGGATGTGAGGATCTGGACTTGCAAAGGCTTGACCATCAACTCCTTGGGACTTTTTGATGTGTTTTGAAGAGGTTTGTGCTCCACAGCTGGCAAATGAGATCTTGCACCCACATTGAAGCTCTTCTTTATCAAACTACACAGCTTGTAGTGACTGCTCATTGTTGTGGTTTAGCCCCAGCCGGCAACTAAGCACCACGCAGCCACTCACTCACTCCCCCTCCCACAGTGGGGCGGGGGAGAGACTTAGGAAAAAAACCTCGTGGGTTGAGATAAACACGGTTTAATAGGACAGAAAGAAAGAAGGGAACAAAAATGATAATACCAACAAAGGAATGTACAAGAACAAGTGATGCCCAATACAGCGATTGCTCACCACCCAGTGATCGACAGCCCGTCCCCGAGCAGCGATTTCCACCCCCCGGCCAACTCCAGTTTATGTACTGGGCATGATGTCGTATGGTCAGGAATGTCTCTTTGGCCAGTCTGGGTCAGCTGTCCCGGCTGTGTCCCCTCCCAGCTCCCCGTGCATCCCCAGCCTCCTTGCTGGCAAGCCAGCACGAGAAGCTGGACTGTCCTTGACTGCTCAGCAACAACCCAAAACACCAGCACATTATCAACAGTTTCTCATCCCAAATCCAAAACACAGCCTCACACCAGCTTCTGTGAAGAAAACCAGCTCTATCCTGGCTGAAACCAGGACACTCATCAACACAATCTTTTTCAGTTAACAGCTTTCTGGCCTGAGTTATATATTAAATGTGTTTTCGACTTAAGACAGGTGCTGACTGGGGTCTTCATGTTCACACAGGGTCTGAGACAGCTACTTTCTATGTTGTAATGGCACAATTAGTGACCAGCATAACACTGACATCACTCATCACGTATGTTTTAAGTGAGCTAATTGGTGATGTCAAGGTTGGAGGCAGCCTGGGCTGCAGTGGTCATGCACTGGTGAAGTTCACGGTCCTGAGGGATAGGGGGTGAGCGAACAGTAAAGTCAGGACCTTGAGTTTTAGGAAAGCAAGCTTCCAGCTCTTCAAGGAGTTAGTCAATAAGACCCCTTAGGAGACTACCATCAGGGACAACAGAGCTGGCAGATCTTTGCATAGAGTGCAAGAACTCACAGTCCCCAGGTGTAAGAAATCAGGAAAGGAAGGCAGGAGACCGGTGTGGCTGAGTCAAGACGTGCTGGTCAAACTAAAGAGCAAGAGAGAAATGCACAGGCAGTGGAAGCAGGGACAGGTATCATGGGATGAGTAAAGGGATACTGCTC
>NW_028114136.1:0-19965 GCF_964289735.1 Phaethon aethereus | reverse complement strand
TTTGCGCCGGTTCCGACCGGTCCGGACCGGTTTGCGCCGGTCCCGACCGGTCCGGACCGGTTTGCGCCAGTCGTGACCGGTCTGGTCCGGTTCTGACCGGTCGTTCCCGGTCTAGACCGGTTTGCGCCGGTTCCGACCGGTCCGGACCGGTTTGCGCCGGTCGTTACCGGTCCGGACCGCTCCGGTCTGGTTCTGAGCGGTCGTTACCGGTCCGGACCGGTTTGCGCCGGTTCCGACCGGTCCGGACCGGTTTGCGCCGGTTGTTACCGGTCCGGACCGGTCCGGTCCGGTTCTGACCAGTCGTTCCCGGTCCGGACCGGTTTGCGCCGGTTCCGACCGGTCCGGACCGGTTCTGAGCGGTCGTTCCTGGTCCGGACCGGTTTGCGCCGGTTCCGACCGGTCCGGACCGGTTTGCGCCGGTCGTGACTGGTCCGGACCGGTTTGCGCCCGTCGTGACCGGTCTGGTCCGGTTCTGACCGGTCGTTCCGGGTCTAGACCGGTTTGCGCCGGTTCCGACCGGTCCGGACCAGTTTGCGCCGGTCGTTACCGGTCCGGACCGGTCCGGACCGGTTCTGAGCGGTCGTTACCGGTCCGGACCGGTTTGCGCCGGTTCCGACCGGTCCGGACCGGTTTGCGCCGGTCGTGACCGGTCCAGACCGTTTTGCGCCGGTTCCGACCGGTCCGGACCGGTTTTCGCCGGTCGTGACCGGTCCGGACCGGTTTGCGCCGGTCGTTATCGGTCCGGACCGGTCTGGACCGGTTCTGAGCGGTCGTTACCGGTCCGGACCGGTTTGCGCCGGTCCCGACCGGTCCGGACCGGTTTGCGCCGGTTCCGACCGGTCCGGACCGGTTTTCGCCGGTCGTGACCGGTCCTGACCGGTTTGCGCCGGTCGTTACCGGTCCGGACCGGTTCTGAGCGGTCGTTACCAGTCCGGACCGGTTTGCGCCGGTCGTGACCGGTCCGGACCGGTTCTGAGCGGTCGTTACCAGTCCGGACCGGTTTTCGCCGGTCGTGACCGGTCCGGACCGGTTTGCGCCGGTCGTTACCGGTCCGGACCGGTCCGGACCGGTTCTGAGCGGTCGTTACCGGTCCGGACCGGTTTGCGCCGGTTCCGACCGGTCCGGACCGGTTTGCGCTGCTTCCGACCGGTCCGGACCAGTTTGCGCCGGTCGTTACCGGTCCGGACCGGTCCGGACCGGTTTGCGCCGGTCGTTACCGGTCCGGACCGGTCCGGACCGGTTCTGAGCGGTCGTTACCGGTCCGGACCCGTTTGCGCCGATTCCGACCGGTCTGGACCGGTTTGCGCCGGTCGTTACCGGTCCGAACCGGTCCGGACCGGTTCTCAGCGGTCGTTACCGGTCCGGACCGGTTTGCGCCGGTTCCGACCGCTCCGGACCGGTTCTGAGCGGTCGTTCCCGGTCCGGACCGGTTTGCGCCGGTTCCGACCGGTCCGGACCGGTTTGCGCCGGTCGTGACCGGTCCGGACCGGTTTGCGCCGGTCGTGACCGGTCCGGACCGGTCTGGACCGGTTCTGAGCGGTCGTTCCCGGTCCGGACCGGTTTGCGCCGGTTCCGACCGGTCCGGACCGGTTTGCGCCGGTCGTGACCGGTCCGGACCGGTTTGCGCCGGTCGTGACCGGTCCGGACCGGTCTGGACCGGTTCTGAGCGGTCGTTACCGGTCCGGACCGGTTTGCGCCGGTTCCGACCGGTCCGGACCGGTTTGCGCCGGTCGTTACCGGTCCGGACCGGTCTGGACCGGTTCCGAGCGGGTCGTTACCGGTCCGGACCGGTTTGCGCCGGTTCCGACCGGTCCGGAGCGGTTTGCGCCGGTCGTGACCGGTCCGGACCGCTCCGGACCGGTTCTGAGCGGTCGTTCCCGGTCCGGACCGGTTTGCGCCGGTTCCGACCGGTCCGGACCGGTTTTTGCCGGTCGTGACCGGTCAGGACCGGTTTGCGCCGGTTCCGACCGGTCCGGACCGGTTTGCGCTGCTTCCGACCGTTCCGGACCAGTTTTCGCCGGTCGTGACCGGTCCGGACCGGTTTGCGCCGGTCGTTACCGGTCCGGACCGCTCCGGACCGGTTTGCGCCGGTCGTTACCGGTCCGGACCGGTCCGGACCGGTTCCGAGCGGTCGTTACCGGTCCGGACCGGTTTGCGCCGGTTCCGACCGGTCCGGACCGGTTTGCGCCGGCCGTTACCAGTCCGGACCGGTTTGCGCCGGTCGTGACCGGTCCGGACCGCTCCGGACCGGTTTGCGCCTGTTCCGACCGGTCCGGACCGGTTTGCGCCGGTCGTTACCGGTCCGGACCGGTTCTGAGCGGTCGTTACCAGTCCGGACCGGTTTTCGCCGGTCGTGACCGGTCCGGACCGGTTTGCGCCGGTCGTTACCGGTCCGGACCGCTCCGGACCGGTTTGCGCCGGTCGTTACCGGTCCGGACCGGTCCGGACCGGTTCCGAGCGGTCGTTACCGGTCCGGACCGGTTTGCGCCGGTTCCGACCGGTCCGGACCGGTTTGCGCCGGTCGTTACCGGTCCGGACCGGTTCTGAGCGGTCGTTCCCGGTCCGGACCGCTCCGGTCTGGTTCTGAGCGGTCGTTACCGGTCCGGACCGGTTTGCGCCGGTTCCGACCGGTCCGGACCGGTTTGCGCCGGTTGTTACCGGTCCGGACCGGTCCGGTCCGGTTCTGACCAGTCGTTCCCGGTCCGGACCGGTTTGCGCCGGTTCCGACCGGTCCGGACCGGTTCTGAGCGGTCGTTCCCGGTCCGGACCGGTTTGCGCCGGTTCCGACCGGTCCGGACCGGTTTGCGCCGGTCGTGACTGGTCCGGACCGGTTTGCGCCCGTCGTGACCGGTCTGGTCCGGTTCTGACCGGTCGTTCCGGGTCTAGACCGGTTTGCGCCGGTTCCGACCGGTCCGGACCGGTTTGCGCCGGTCGTGACCGGTCTGGTCCGGTTCTGAGCGGTCGTTCCCGGTCCGGACCGGTTTGCGCCGGTTCCGACCGGACCGGACCGGTTTGCGCCGGTCGTGACCGGTCCTGACCGGTTTGCGCCGGTCGTTACCGGTCCGGACCGGTCCGGACCGGTTCTGAGCGGTCGTTACCAGTCCGGACCGGTTTGCGCCGGTTCCGACCGGTCCGGACCGGTTTGCGCCGGTTCCGACCGGTCCGGACCAGTTTGCGCCGGTCGTTACCGGTCCGGACCGGTCCGGACCGGTTCTGAGCGGTCGTTACCGGTCCGGACCGGTTTGCGCCGGTTCCGACCGGTCCGGACCGGTTTGCGCCGGTCGTGACCGGTCCAGACCGTTTTGCGCCGGGTCCGACCGGTCCGGACCGGTTTTCGCCGGTCGTGACCGGTCCGGACCGGTTTGCGCCGGTCGTTATCGGTCCGGACCGGTCTGGACCGGTTCTGAGCGGTCGTTACCGGTCCGGACCGGTTTGCGCCGGTCCCGACCGGTCCGGACCGGTTTGCGCCGGTTCCGACCGGTCCGGACCGGTTTGCGCCGGTCGTGACCGGTCCGGACCGCTCCGGACCGGTTCTGAGCGGTCGTTCCCGGTCCGGACCGGTTTGCGCCGGTTCCGACCGGTCCGGACCGGTTTTTGCCGGTCGTGACCGGTCAGGACCGGTTTGCGCCGGTTCCGACCGGTCCGGACCGGTTTGCGCTGCTTCCGACCGTTCCGGACCAGTTTTCGCCGGTCGTGACCGGTCCGGACCGGTTTGCGCCGGTCGTTACCGGTCCGGACCGCTCCGGACCGGTTTGCGCCGGTCGTTACCGGTCCGGACCGGTCCGGACCGGTTCCGAGCGGTCGTTACCGGTCCGGACCGGTTTGCGCCGGTTCCGACCGGTCCGGACCGGTCCGGACCGGTTTGCGCCTGTTCCGACCGGTCCGGACCGGTTTGCGCTGCTTCCGACCGGTCCGGACCAGTTTGCGCCGGTCGTTACCGGTCCGGACCGGTCCGGACCGGTTCTGAGCGGTCGTTACCGGTCCGGACCGGTTTGCGCCGGTTCCGACCGGTCCGGACCGGTTTGCGCTGCTTCCGACCGGTCCGGACCAGTTTGCGCCGGTCGTTACCGGTCCGGACCGGTCCGGACCGGTTTGCGCCGGTCGTTACCGGTCCGGACCGGTCCGGACCGGTTCTGAGCGGTCGTTACCGGTCCGGACCCGTTTGCGCCGATTCCGACCGGTCTGGACCGGTTTGCGCCGGTCGTTACCGGTCCGAACCGGTCCGGACCGGTTCTCAGCGGTCGTTACCGGTCCGGACCGGTTTGCGCCGGTTCCGACCGCTCCGGACCGGTTCTGAGCGGTCGTTCCCGGTCCGGACCGGTTTGCGCCGGTTCCGACCGGTCCGGACCGGTTTGCGCCGGTTCCGACCGGTCCGGACCGGTTTGCGCCGGTCCCGACCGGTCCGGACCGGTTTGCGCCAGTCGTGACCGGTCTGGTCCGGTTCTGACCGGTCGTTCCCGGTCTAGACCGGTTTGCGCCGGTTCCGACCGGTCCGGACCGGTTTGCGCCGGTCGTTACCGGTCCGGACCGCTCCGGTCTGGTTCTGAGCGGTCGTTACCGGTCCGGACCGGTTTGCGCCGGTTCCGACCGGTCCGGACCGGTTTGCGCCGGTTGTTACCGGTCCGGACCGGTCCGGTCCGGTTCTGACCAGTCGTTCCCGGTCCGGACCGGTTTGCGCCGGTTCCGACCGGTCCGGACCGGTTCTGAGCGGTCGTTCCCGGTCCGGACCGGTTTGCGCCGGTTCCGACCGGTCCGGACCGGTTTGCGCCGGTCGTGACTGGTCCGGACCGGTTTGCGCCCGTCGTGACCGGTCTGGTCCGGTTCTGACCGGTCGTTCCGGGTCTAGACCGGTTTGCGCCGGTTCCGACCGGTCCGGACCAGTTTGCGCCGGTCGTTACCGGTCCGGACCGGTCCGGACCGGTTCTGAGCGGTCGTTACCGGTCCGGACCGGTTTGCGCCGGTTCCGACCGGTCCGGACCGGTTTGCGCCGGTCGTGACCGGTCCAGACCGTTTTGCGCCGGTTCCGACCGGTCCGGACCGGTTTTCGCCGGTCGTGACCGGTCCGGACCGGTTTGCGCCGGTCGTTATCGGTCCGGACCGGTCTGGACCGGTTCTGAGCGGTCGTTACCGGTCCGGACCGGTTTGCGCCGGTCCCGACCGGTCCGGACCGGTTTGCGCCGGTTCCGACCGGTCCGGACCGGTTTTCGCCGGTCGTGACCGGTCCTGACCGGTTTGCGCCGGTCGTTACCGGTCCGGACCGGTTCTGAGCGGTCGTTACCAGTCCGGACCGGTTTGCGCCGGTCGTGACCGGTCCGGACCGGTTCTGAGCGGTCGTTACCAGTCCGGACCGGTTTTCGCCGGTCGTGACCGGTCCGGACCGGTTTGCGCCGGTCGTTACCGGTCCGGACCGGTCCGGACCGGTTCTGAGCGGTCGTTACCGGTCCGGACCGGTTTGCGCCGGTTCCGACCGGTCCGGACCGGTTTGCGCTGCTTCCGACCGGTCCGGACCAGTTTGCGCCGGTCGTTACCGGTCCGGACCGGTCCGGACCGGTTTGCGCCGGTCGTTACCGGTCCGGACCGGTCCGGACCGGTTCTGAGCGGTCGTTACCGGTCCGGACCCGTTTGCGCCGATTCCGACCGGTCTGGACCGGTTTGCGCCGGTCGTTACCGGTCCGAACCGGTCCGGACCGGTTCTCAGCGGTCGTTACCGGTCCGGACCGGTTTGCGCCGGTTCCGACCGCTCCGGACCGGTTCTGAGCGGTCGTTCCCGGTCCGGACCGGTTTGCGCCGGTTCCGACCGGTCCGGACCGGTTTGCGCCGGTCGTGACCGGTCCGGACCGGTTTGCGCCGGTCGTGACCGGTCCGGACCGGTCTGGACCGGTTCTGAGCGGTCGTTCCCGGTCCGGACCGGTTTGCGCCGGTTCCGACCGGTCCGGACCGGTTTGCGCCGGTCGTGACCGGTCCGGACCGGTTTGCGCCGGTCGTGACCGGTCCGGACCGGTCTGGACCGGTTCTGAGCGGTCGTTACCGGTCCGGACCGGTTTGCGCCGGTTCCGACCGGTCCGGACCGGTTTGCGCCGGTCGTTACCGGTCCGGACCGGTCTGGACCGGTTCCGAGCGGTCGTTACCGGTCCGGACCGGTTTGCGCCGGTTCCGACCGGTCCGGAGCGGTTTGCGCCGGTCGTGACCGGTCCGGACCGCTCCGGACCGGTTCTGAGCGGTCGTTCCCGGTCCGGACCGGTTTGCGCCGGTTCCGACCGGTCCGGACCGGTTTTTGCCGGTCGTGACCGGTCAGGACCGGTTTGCGCCGGTTCCGACCGGTCCGGACCGGTTTGCGCTGCTTCCGACCGTTCCGGACCAGTTTTCGCCGGTCGTGACCGGTCCGGACCGGTTTGCGCCGGTCGTTACCGGTCCGGACCGCTCCGGACCGGTTTGCGCCGGTCGTTACCGGTCCGGACCGGTCCGGACCGGTTCCGAGCGGTCGTTACCGGTCCGGACCGGTTTGCGCCGGTTCCGACCGGTCCGGACCGGTTTGCGCCGGCCGTTACCAGTCCGGACCGGTTTGCGCCGGTCGTGACCGGTCCGGACCGCTCCGGACCGGTTTGCGCCTGTTCCGACCGGTCCGGACCGGTTTGCGCCGGTCGTTACCGGTCCGGACCGGTTCTGAGCGGTCGTTACCAGTCCGGACCGGTTTTCGCCGGTCGTGACCGGTCCGGACCGGTTTGCGCCGGTCGTTACCGGTCCGGACCGCTCCGGACCGGTTTGCGCCGGTCGTTACCGGTCCGGACCGGTCCGGACCGGTTCCGAGCGGTCGTTACCGGTCCGGACCGGTTTGCGCCGGTTCCGACCGGTCCGGACCGGTTTGCGCCGGTCGTTACCGGTCCGGACCGGTTTGCGCCGGTCGTTACCGGTCCGGACCGGTCCGGACCGGTTCTGAGCGGTCGTTACCGGTCCGGACCGGTTTGCGCCGGTCGTTACCGGTCCGGACCGGTCCGGACCGGTTCTGAGCGGTCGTTACCGGTCCGGACCGGTTTGCGCCGGTCGTGACCGGTCCGGACCGCTCCGGTCCGGTTCTGAGCGGTCGTTCCCGGTCCGGACCGGTTTGCGCCGGTTCCGACCGGTCCGGACCGGTTTGCGCCGGTCGTGACCGCTCCGGACCAGTTTGCGCCGGCCGTTACCGGTCCGGACCGGTTCTGAGCGGTCGTTACCGGTCCGGACCGGTTTGCGCCGGTCGTGACCGGTCCGGACCGGTTTGCGCCGGTCGTTACCGGTCCGGACCGGTCCGGACCGGTTTGCGCCGGTCGTTACCGGTCCGGACCGGTCCGGACCGGTTCCGAGCGGTCGTTACCGGTCCGGACCGGTTTGCACCGGTTCCGACCGGTCCGGACCGGTCAGAACCGGCGCAAACCGGTCCGGAGCAGTTTGCGCCGGTCGTTACCGGTCCGGACCGGTCCGGACCGGTTTGCGCCGGTCGTTACCGGTACGGACCGGTCCGGACCGGTTCCGAGCGGTCGTTACCGGTCCGGACCGGTTTGCGCCGGTCGTGACCGGTCCGGACCGGTTTGCGCCGGTCGTGACCGGTCCGGACCGGTTTGCGCCGGTCGTTACCGGTCCGGACCGGTCCGGACCGGTTTGCGCCGGTCGTTACCGGTCCGGACCGGTCCGGACCGGTTCCGAGCGGTCGTTACCGGTCCGGACCGGTTTGCACCGGTTCCGACCGGTCCGGACCGGTCAGAACCGGCGCAAACCGGTCCGGAGCAGTTTGCGCCGGTCGTTACCGGTCCGGACCGGTCCGGACCGGTTTGCGCCGGTCGTTACCGGTACGGACCGGTCCGGACCGGTTCCGAGCGGTCGTTACCGGTCCGGACCGGTTTGCGCCGGTCGTTACCGGTCCGGACCGGTCCGGACCGGTTCTGAGCGGTCGTTACCGGTCCGGACCGGTTTGCGCCGGTTCCGACCGGTCCGGACCGGTTTGCGCCGTTTCCGACCGGTCCGGACCAGTTTGCGCCGGTCGTTACCGGTCCGGACCGGTCCGGACCGGTTTGCGCCGGTCGTTACCGGTCCGGACCGGTCCGGACCGGTTCTGAGCGGTCGTTACCGGTCCGGACCGGTTTGCGCCGGTTCCGACCGGTCCGGACCGGTTTGCGCCGGTTCCGACCGGTCCGGACCGGTTTTCGCCGGTCGTGACCGGTCCAGACCGGTTTGCGCCGGTCGTTACCGGTCCGGACCGGTCCGGACCGGTTCTGAGCGGTCGTTACCGGTCCGGACCGGTTTGCGCCGGTCCCGACCGGTCCGGACCGGTTTGCGTCGGTTCCGACCCGTCCGGACCGGTTTGCGCCGGTCGTTACCGGTCCGGACCGGTCCGGACCGGTTCTGAGCGGTCATTCCCGGTCCGGACCGGTTTGCGCCGGTTCCGACCGGTCCGGACCGGTTTGCGCCGGTCCCGACCGGTCCGGACCGGTTTGCGCCAGTCGTGACCGGTCTGGTCCGGTTCTGACCGGTCGTTCCCGGTCTAGACCGGTTTGCGCCGGTTCCGACCGGTCCGGACCGGTTTGCGCCGGTCGTTACCGGTCCGGACCGCTCCGGTCTGGTTCTGAGCGGTCGTTACCGGTCCGGACCGGTTTGCGCCGGTTCCGACCGGTCCGGACCGGTTTGCGCCGGTTGTTACCGGTCCGGACCGGTCCGGTCCGGTTCTGACCAGTCGTTCCCGGTCCGGACCGGTTTGCGCCGGTTCCGACCGGTCCGGACCGGTTCTGAGCGGTCGTTCCCGGTCCGGACCGCTCCGGTCTGGTTCTGAGCGGTCGTTACCGGTCCGGACCGGTTTGCGCCGGTTCCGACCGGTCCGGACCGGTTTGCGCCGGTTGTTACCGGTCCGGACCGGTCCGGTCCGGTTCTGACCAGTCGTTCCCGGTCCGGACCGGTTTGCGCCGGTTCCGACCGGTCCGGACCGGTTCTGAGCGGTCGTTCCCGGTCCGGACCGGTTTGCGCCGGTTCCGACCGGTCCGGACCGGTTTGCGCCGGTCGTGACTGGTCCGGACCGGTTTGCGCCCGTCGTGACCGGTCTGGTCCGGTTCTGACCGGTCGTTCCGGGTCTAGACCGGTTTGCGCCGGTTCCGACCGGTCCGGACCGGTTTGCGCCGGTCGTGACCGGTCTGGTCCGGTTCTGAGCGGTCGTTCCCGGTCCGGACCGGTTTGCGCCGGTTCCGACCGGACCGGACCGGTTTGCGCCGGTCGTGACCGGTCCTGACCGGTTTGCGCCGGTCGTTACCGGTCCGGACCGGTCCGGACCGGTTCTGAGCGGTCGTTACCAGTCCGGACCGGTTTGCGCCGGTTCCGACCGGTCCGGACCGGTTTGCGCCGGTTCCGACCGGTCCGGACCAGTTTGCGCCGGTCGTTACCGGTCCGGACCGGTCCGGACCGGTTCTGAGCGGTCGTTACCGGTCCGGACCGGTTTGCGCCGGTTCCGACCGGTCCGGACCGGTTTGCGCCGGTCGTGACCGGTCCAGACCGTTTTGCGCCGGGTCCGACCGGTCCGGACCGGTTTTCGCCGGTCGTGACCGGTCCGGACCGGTTTGCGCCGGTCGTTATCGGTCCGGACCGGTCTGGACCGGTTCTGAGCGGTCGTTACCGGTCCGGACCGGTTTGCGCCGGTCCCGACCGGTCCGGACCGGTTTGCGCCGGTTCCGACCGGTCCG
Source organism: Phaethon aethereus (assembly GCF_964289735.1). Taxonomy (NCBI): domain Eukaryota; kingdom Metazoa; phylum Chordata; class Aves; order Phaethontiformes; family Phaethontidae; genus Phaethon; species Phaethon aethereus. The sequence continues at coordinate 10,270 of NW_028114136.1, read as the reverse complement.
GACCGGTTTGCGCCGGTCGTGACCGGTCCGGACCGCTCCGGACCGGTTCTGAGCGGTCGTTCCCGGTCCGGACCGGTTTGCGCCGGTTCCGACCGGTCCGGACCGGTTTTTGCCGGTCGTGACCGGTCAGGACCGGTTTGCGCCGGTTCCGACCGGTCCGGACCGGTTTGCGCTGCTTCCGACCGTTCCGGACCAGTTTTCGCCGGTCGTGACCGGTCCGGACCGGTTTGCGCCGGTCGTTACCGGTCCGGACCGCTCCGGACCGGTTTGCGCCGGTCGTTACCGGTCCGGACCGGTCCGGACCGGTTCCGAGCGGTCGTTACCGGTCCGGACCGGTTTGCGCCGGTTCCGACCGGTCCGGACCGGTCCGGACCGGTTTGCGCCTGTTCCGACCGGTCCGGACCGGTTTGCGCTGCTTCCGACCGGTCCGGACCAGTTTGCGCCGGTCGTTACCGGTCCGGACCGGTCCGGACCGGTTCTGAGCGGTCGTTACCGGTCCGGACCGGTTTGCGCCGGTTCCGACCGGTCCGGACCGGTTTGCGCTGCTTCCGACCGGTCCGGACCAGTTTGCGCCGGTCGTTACCGGTCCGGACCGGTCCGGACCGGTTTGCGCCGGTCGTTACCGGTCCGGACCGGTCCGGACCGGTTCTGAGCGGTCGTTACCGGTCCGGACCCGTTTGCGCCGATTCCGACCGGTCTGGACCGGTTTGCGCCGGTCGTTACCGGTCCGAACCGGTCCGGACCGGTTCTCAGCGGTCGTTACCGGTCCGGACCGGTTTGCGCCGGTTCCGACCGCTCCGGACCGGTTCTGAGCGGTCGTTCCCGGTCCGGACCGGTTTGCGCCGGTTCCGACCGGTCCGGACCGGTTTGCGCCGGTTCCGACCGGTCCGGACCGGTTTGCGCCGGTCCCGACCGGTCCGGACCGGTTTGCGCCAGTCGTGACCGGTCTGGTCCGGTTCTGACCGGTCGTTCCCGGTCTAGACCGGTTTGCGCCGGTTCCGACCGGTCCGGACCGGTTTGCGCCGGTCGTTACCGGTCCGGACCGCTCCGGTCTGGTTCTGAGCGGTCGTTACCGGTCCGGACCGGTTTGCGCCGGTTCCGACCGGTCCGGACCGGTTTGCGCCGGTTGTTACCGGTCCGGACCGGTCCGGTCCGGTTCTGACCAGTCGTTCCCGGTCCGGACCGGTTTGCGCCGGTTCCGACCGGTCCGGACCGGTTCTGAGCGGTCGTTCCCGGTCCGGACCGGTTTGCGCCGGTTCCGACCGGTCCGGACCGGTTTGCGCCGGTCGTGACTGGTCCGGACCGGTTTGCGCCCGTCGTGACCGGTCTGGTCCGGTTCTGACCGGTCGTTCCGGGTCTAGACCGGTTTGCGCCGGTTCCGACCGGTCCGGACCAGTTTGCGCCGGTCGTTACCGGTCCGGACCGGTCCGGACCGGTTCTGAGCGGTCGTTACCGGTCCGGACCGGTTTGCGCCGGTTCCGACCGGTCCGGACCGGTTTGCGCCGGTCGTGACCGGTCCAGACCGTTTTGCGCCGGTTCCGACCGGTCCGGACCGGTTTGCGCCGGTCCCGACCGGTCCGGACCGGTTTGCGCCGGTTCCGACCGGTCCGGACCGGTTTTCGCCGGTCGTGACCGGTCCTGACCGGTTTGCGCCGGTCGTTACCGGTCCGGACCGGTTCTGAGCGGTCGTTACCAGTCCGGACCGGTTTGCGCCGGTCGTGACCGGTCCGGACCGGTTTGCGCCGGTCGTTACCGGTCCGGACCGGTTTGCGCCGGTTCCGACCGCTCCGGACCGGTTCTGAGCGGTCGTTCCCGGTCCGGACCGGTTTGCGCCGGTTCCGACCGGTCCGGACCGGTTTGCGCCGGTTCCGACCGGTCCGGACCGGTTTGCGCCGGTCCCGACCGGTCCGGACCGGTTTGCGCCAGTCGTGACCGGTCTGGTCCGGTTCTGACCGGTCGTTCCCGGTCTAGACCGGTTTGCGCCGGTTCCGACCGGTCCGGACCGGTTTGCGCCGGTCGTTACCGGTCCGGACCGGTCCGGACCGGTTCTGAGCGGTCGTTACCGGTCCGGACCGGTTTGCGCCGGTCCCGACCGGTCCGGACCGGTTTGCGTCGGTTCCGACCCGTCCGGACCGGTTTGCGCCGGTCGTTACCGGTCCGGACCGGTCCGGACCGGTTCTGAGCGGTCATTCCCGGTCCGGACCGGTTTGCGCCGGTTCCGACCGGTCCGGACCGGTTTGCGCCGGTCCCGACCGGTCCGGACCGGTTTGCGCCAGTCGTGACCGGTCTGGTCCGGTTCTGACCGGTCGTTCCCGGTCTAGACCGGTTTGCGCCGGTTCCGACCGGTCCGGACCGGTTTGCGCCGGTCGTTACCGGTCCGGACCGCTCCGGTCTGGTTCTGAGCGGTCGTTACCGGTCCGGACCGGTTTGCGCCGGTTCCGACCGGTCCGGACCGGTTTGCGCCGGTTGTTACCGGTCCGGACCGGTCCGGTCCGGTTCTGACCAGTCGTTCCCGGTCCGGACCGGTTTGCGCCGGTTCCGACCGGTCCGGACCGGTTCTGAGCGGTCGTTCCCGGTCCGGACCGCTCCGGTCTGGTTCTGAGCGGTCGTTACCGGTCCGGACCGGTTTGCGCCGGTTCCGACCGGTCCGGACCGGTTTGCGCCGGTTGTTACCGGTCCGGACCGGTCCGGTCCGGTTCTGACCAGTCGTTCCCGGTCCGGACCGGTTTGCGCCGGTTCCGACCGGTCCGGACCGGTTCTGAGCGGTCGTTCCCGGTCCGGACCGGTTTGCGCCGGTTCCGACCGGTCCGGACCGGTTTGCGCCGGTCGTGACTGGTCCGGACCGGTTTGCGCCCGTCGTGACCGGTCTGGTCCGGTTCTGACCGGTCGTTCCGGGTCTAGACCGGTTTGCGCCGGTTCCGACCGGTCCGGACCGGTTTGCGCCGGTCGTGACCGGTCTGGTCCGGTTCTGAGCGGTCGTTCCCGGTCCGGACCGGTTTGCGCCGGTTCCGACCGGACCGGACCGGTTTGCGCCGGTCGTGACCGGTCCTGACCGGTTTGCGCCGGTCGTTACCGGTCCGGACCGGTCCGGACCGGTTCTGAGCGGTCGTTACCAGTCCGGACCGGTTTGCGCCGGTTCCGACCGGTCCGGACCGGTTTGCGCCGGTTCCGACCGGTCCGGACCAGTTTGCGCCGGTCGTTACCGGTCCGGACCGGTCCGGACCGGTTCTGAGCGGTCGTTACCGGTCCGGACCGGTTTGCGCCGGTTCCGACCGGTCCGGACCGGTTTGCGCCGGTCGTGACCGGTCCAGACCGTTTTGCGCCGGGTCCGACCGGTCCGGACCGGTTTTCGCCGGTCGTGACCGGTCCGGACCGGTTTGCGCCGGTCGTTATCGGTCCGGACCGGTCTGGACCGGTTCTGAGCGGTCGTTACCGGTCCGGACCGGTTTGCGCCGGTCCCGACCGGTCCGGACCGGTTTGCGCCGGTTCCGACCGGTCCGGACCGGTTTGCGCCGGTCGTGACCGGTCCGGACCGCTCCGGACCGGTTCTGAGCGGTCGTTCCCGGTCCGGACCGGTTTGCGCCGGTTCCGACCGGTCCGGACCGGTTTTTGCCGGTCGTGACCGGTCAGGACCGGTTTGCGCCGGTTCCGACCGGTCCGGACCGGTTTGCGCTGCTTCCGACCGTTCCGGACCAGTTTTCGCCGGTCGTGACCGGTCCGGACCGGTTTGCGCCGGTCGTTACCGGTCCGGACCGCTCCGGACCGGTTTGCGCCGGTCGTTACCGGTCCGGACCGGTCCGGACCGGTTCCGAGCGGTCGTTACCGGTCCGGACCGGTTTGCGCCGGTTCCGACCGGTCCGGACCGGTCCGGACCGGTTTGCGCCTGTTCCGACCGGTCCGGACCGGTTTGCGCTGCTTCCGACCGGTCCGGACCAGTTTGCGCCGGTCGTTACCGGTCCGGACCGGTCCGGACCGGTTCTGAGCGGTCGTTACCGGTCCGGACCGGTTTGCGCCGGTTCCGACCGGTCCGGACCGGTTTGCGCTGCTTCCGACCGGTCCGGACCAGTTTGCGCCGGTCGTTACCGGTCCGGACCGGTCCGGACCGGTTTGCGCCGGTCGTTACCGGTCCGGACCGGTCCGGACCGGTTCTGAGCGGTCGTTACCGGTCCGGACCCGTTTGCGCCGATTCCGACCGGTCTGGACCGGTTTGCGCCGGTCGTTACCGGTCCGAACCGGTCCGGACCGGTTCTCAGCGGTCGTTACCGGTCCGGACCGGTTTGCGCCGGTTCCGACCGCTCCGGACCGGTTCTGAGCGGTCGTTCCCGGTCCGGACCGGTTTGCGCCGGTTCCGACCGGTCCGGACCGGTTTGCGCCGGTTCCGACCGGTCCGGACCGGTTTGCGCCGGTCCCGACCGGTCCGGACCGGTTTGCGCCAGTCGTGACCGGTCTGGTCCGGTTCTGACCGGTCGTTCCCGGTCTAGACCGGTTTGCGCCGGTTCCGACCGGTCCGGACCGGTTTGCGCCGGTCGTTACCGGTCCGGACCGCTCCGGTCTGGTTCTGAGCGGTCGTTACCGGTCCGGACCGGTTTGCGCCGGTTCCGACCGGTCCGGACCGGTTTGCGCCGGTTGTTACCGGTCCGGACCGGTCCGGTCCGGTTCTGACCAGTCGTTCCCGGTCCGGACCGGTTTGCGCCGGTTCCGACCGGTCCGGACCGGTTCTGAGCGGTCGTTCCCGGTCCGGACCGGTTTGCGCCGGTTCCGACCGGTCCGGACCGGTTTGCGCCGGTCGTGACTGGTCCGGACCGGTTTGCGCCCGTCGTGACCGGTCTGGTCCGGTTCTGACCGGTCGTTCCGGGTCTAGACCGGTTTGCGCCGGTTCCGACCGGTCCGGACCAGTTTGCGCCGGTCGTTACCGGTCCGGACCGGTCCGGACCGGTTCTGAGCGGTCGTTACCGGTCCGGACCGGTTTGCGCCGGTTCCGACCGGTCCGGACCGGTTTGCGCCGGTCGTGACCGGTCCAGACCGTTTTGCGCCGGTTCCGACCGGTCCGGACCGGTTTTCGCCGGTCGTGACCGGTCCGGACCGGTTTGCGCCGGTCGTTATCGGTCCGGACCGGTCTGGACCGGTTCTGAGCGGTCGTTACCGGTCCGGACCGGTTTGCGCCGGTCCCGACCGGTCCGGACCGGTTTGCGCCGGTTCCGACCGGTCCGGACCGGTTTTCGCCGGTCGTGACCGGTCCTGACCGGTTTGCGCCGGTCGTTACCGGTCCGGACCGGTTCTGAGCGGTCGTTACCAGTCCGGACCGGTTTGCGCCGGTCGTGACCGGTCCGGACCGGTTTGCGCCGGTCGTTACCGGTCCGGACCGGTTCTGAGCGGTCGTTACCAGTCCGGACCGGTTTTCGCCGGTCGTGACCGGTCCGGACCGGTTTGCGCCGGTCGTTACCGGTCCGGACCGGTCCGGACCGGTTCTGAGCGGTCGTTACCGGTCCGGACCGGTTTGCGCCGGTTCCGACCGGTCCGGACCGGTTTGCGCTGCTTCCGACCGGTCCGGACCAGTTTGCGCCGGTCGTTACCGGTCCGGACCGGTCCGGACCGGTTTGCGCCGGTCGTTACCGGTCCGGACCGGTCCGGACCGGTTCTGAGCGGTCGTTACCGGTCCGGACCCGTTTGCGCCGATTCCGACCGGTCTGGACCGGTTTGCGCCGGTCGTTACCGGTCCGAACCGGTCCGGACCGGTTCTCAGCGGTCGTTACCGGTCCGGACCGGTTTGCGCCGGTTCCGACCGCTCCGGACCGGTTCTGAGCGGTCGTTCCCGGTCCGGACCGGTTTGCGCCGGTTCCGACCGGTCCGGACCGGTTTGCGCCGGTCGTGACCGGTCCGGACCGGTTTGCGCCGGTCGTGACCGGTCCGGACCGGTCTGGACCGGTTCTGAGCGGTCGTTCCCGGTCCGGACCGGTTTGCGCCGGTTCCGACCGGTCCGGACCGGTTTGCGCCGGTCGTGACCGGTCCGGACCGGTTTGCGCCGGTCGTGACCGGTCCGGACCGGTCTGGACCGGTTCTGAGCGGTCGTTACCGGTCCGGACCGGTTTGCGCCGGTTCCGACCGGTCCGGACCGGTTTGCGCCGGTCGTTACCGGTCCGGACCGGTCTGGACCGGTTCCGAGCGGTCGTTACCGGTCCGGACCGGTTTGCGCCGGTTCCGACCGGTCCGGAGCGGTTTGCGCCGGTCGTGACCGGTCCGGACCGCTCCGGACCGGTTCTGAGCGGTCGTTCCCGGTCCGGACCGGTTTGCGCCGGTTCCGACCGGTCCGGACCGGTTTTTGCCGGTCGTGACCGGTCAGGACCGGTTTGCGCCGGTTCCGACCGGTCCGGACCGGTTTGCGCTGCTTCCGACCGTTCCGGACCAGTTTTCGCCGGTCGTGACCGGTCCGGACCGGTTTGCGCCGGTCGTTACCGGTCCGGACCGCTCCGGACCGGTTTGCGCCGGTCGTTACCGGTCCGGACCGGTCCGGACCGGTTCCGAGCGGTCGTTACCGGTCCGGACCGGTTTGCGCCGGTTCCGACCGGTCCGGACCGGTTTGCGCCGGCCGTTACCAGTCCGGACCGGTTTGCGCCGGTCGTGACCGGTCCGGACCGCTCCGGACCGGTTTGCGCCTGTTCCGACCGGTCCGGACCGGTTTGCGCCGGTCGTTACCGGTCCGGACCGGTTCTGAGCGGTCGTTACCAGTCCGGACCGGTTTTCGCCGGTCGTGACCGGTCCGGACCGGTTTGCGCCGGTCGTTACCGGTCCGGACCGCTCCGGACCGGTTTGCGCCGGTCGTTACCGGTCCGGACCGGTCCGGACCGGTTCCGAGCGGTCGTTACCGGTCCGGACCGGTTTGCGCCGGTTCCGACCGGTCCGGACCGGTTTGCGCCGGTCGTTACCGGTCCGGACCGGTTTGCGCCGGTCGTTACCGGTCCGGACCGGTCCGGACCGGTTCTGAGCGGTCGTTACCGGTCCGGACCGGTTTGCGCCGGTCGTTACCGGTCCGGACCGGTCCGGACCGGTTCTGAGCGGTCGTTACCGGTCCGGACCGGTTTGCGCCGGTCGTGACCGGTCCGGACCGCTCCGGTCCGGTTCTGAGCGGTCGTTCCCGGTCCGGACCGGTTTGCGCCGGTTCCGACCGGTCCGGACCGGTTTGCGCCGGTCGTGACCGCTCCGGACCAGTTTGCGCCGGCCGTTACCGGTCCGGACCGGTTCTGAGCGGTCGTTACCGGTCCGGACCGGTTTGCGCCGGTCGTGACCGGTCCGGACCGGTTTGCGCCGGTCGTTACCGGTCCGGACCGGTCCGGACCGGTTTGCGCCGGTCGTTACCGGTCCGGACCGGTCCGGACCGGTTCCGAGCGGTCGTTACCGGTCCGGACCGGTTTGCACCGGTTCCGACCGGTCCGGACCGGTCAGAACCGGCGCAAACCGGTCCGGAGCAGTTTGCGCCGGTCGTTACCGGTCCGGACCGGTCCGGACCGGTTTGCGCCGGTCGTTACCGGTACGGACCGGTCCGGACCGGTTCCGAGCGGTCGTTACCGGTCCGGACCGGTTTGCGCCGGTCGTGACCGGTCCGGACCGGTTTGCGCCGGTCGTGACCGGTCCGGACCGGTTTGCGCCGGTCGTTACCGGTCCGGACCGGTCCGGACCGGTTTGCGCCGGTCGTTACCGGTCCGGACCGGTCCGGACCGGTTCCGAGCGGTCGTTACCGGTCCGGACCGGTTTGCACCGGTTCCGACCGGTCCGGACCGGTCAGAACCGGCGCAAACCGGTCCGGAGCAGTTTGCGCCGGTCGTTACCGGTCCGGACCGGTCCGGACCGGTTTGCGCCGGTCGTTACCGGTACGGACCGGTCCGGACCGGTTCCGAGCGGTCGTTACCGGTCCGGACCGGTTTGCGCCGGTCGTTACCGGTCCGGACCGGTCCGGACCGGTTCTGAGCGGTCGTTACCGGTCCGGACCGGTTTGCGCCGGTTCCGACCGGTCCGGACCGGTTTGCGCCGTTTCCGACCGGTCCGGACCAGTTTGCGCCGGTCGTTACCGGTCCGGACCGGTCCGGACCGGTTTGCGCCGGTCGTTACCGGTCCGGACCGGTCCGGACCGGTTCTGAGCGGTCGTTACCGGTCCGGACCGGTTTGCGCCGGTTCCGACCGGTCCGGACCGGTTTGCGCCGGTTCCGACCGGTCCGGACCGGTTTTCGCCGGTCGTGACCGGTCCAGACCGGTTTGCGCCGGTCGTTACCGGTCCGGACCGGTCCGGACCGGTTCTGAGCGGTCGTTACCGGTCCGGACCGGTTTGCGCCGGTCCCGACCGGTCCGGACCGGTTGCGTCGGTTCCGACCCGTCCCGGACCGGTTTGCGCCGGTCGTTACCGGTCCGGACCGGTCCGGACCGGTTCTGAGCGGTCATTCCCGGTCCGGACCGGTTTGCGCCGGTTCCGACCGGTCCGGACCGGTTTGCGCCGGTCCCGACCGGTCCGGACCGGTTTGCGCCAGTCGTGACCGGTCTGGTCCGGTTCTGACCGGTCGTTCCCGGTCTAGACCGGTTTGCGCCGGTTCCGACCGGTCCGGACCGGTTTGCGCCGGTCGTTACCGGTCCGGACCGCTCCGGTCTGGTTCTGAGCGGTCGTTACCGGTCCGGACCGGTTTGCGCCGGTTCCGACCGGTCCGGACCGGTTTGCGCCGGTTGTTACCGGTCCGGACCGGTCCGGTCCGGTTCTGACCAGTCGTTCCCGGTCCGGACCGGTTTGCGCCGGTTCCGACCGGTCCGGACCGGTTCTGAGCGGTCGTTCCCGGTCCGGACCGCTCGGTCTGGTTCTGAGCGGTCGTTACCGGTCCGGACCGGTTTGCGCCGGTTCCGACCGGTCCGGACCGGTTTGCGCCGGTTGTTACCGGTCCGGACCGGTCCGGTCCGGTTCTGACCAGTCGTTCCCGGTCCGGACCGGTTTGCGCCGGTTCCGACCGGTCCGGACCGGTTCTGAGCGGTCGTTCCCGGTCCGGACCGGTTTGCGCCGGTTCCGACCGGTCCGGACCGGTTTGCGCCGGTCGTGACTGGTCCGGACCGGTTTGCGCCCGTCGTGACCGGTCTGGTCCGGTTCTGACCGGTCGTTCCGGGTCTAGACCGGTTTGCGCCGGTTCCGACCGGTCCGGACCGGTTTGCGCCGGTCGTGACCGGTCTGGTCCGGTTCTGAGCGGTCGTTCCCGGTCCGGACCGGTTTGCGCCGGTTCCGACCGGACCGGACCGGTTTGCGCCGGTCGTGACCGGTCCTGACCGGTTTGCGCCGGTCGTTACCGGTCCGGACCGGTCCGGACCGGTTCTGAGCGGTCGTTACCAGTCCGGACCGGTTTGCCGCCGGTTCCGACCGGTCCGGACCGGTTTGCGCCGGTTCCGACCGGTCCGGACCAGTTTGCGCCGGTCGTTACCGGTCCGGACCGGTCCGGACCGGTTCTGAGCGGTCGTTACCGGTCCGGACCGGTTTGCGCCGGTTCCGACCGGTCCGGACCGGTTTGCGCCGGTCGTGACCGGTCCAGACCGTTTTGCGCCGGGTCCGACCGGTCCGGACCGGTTTTCGCCGGTCGTGACCGGTCCGGACCGGTTTGCGCCGGTCGTTATCGGTCCGGACCGGTCTGGACCGGTTCTGAGCGGTCGTTACCGGTCCGGACCGGTTTGCGCCGGTCCCGACCGGTCCGGACCGGTTTGCGCCGGTTCCGACCGGTCCGGACCGGTTTGCGCCGGTCGTGACCGGTCCGGACCGCTCCGGACCGGTTCTGAGCGGTCGTTCCCGGTCCGGACCGGTTTGCGCCGGTTCCGACCGGTCCGGACCGGTTTTTGCCGGTCGTGACCGGTCAGGACCGGTTTGCGCCGGTTCCGACCGGTCCGGACCGGTTTGCGCTGCTTCCGACCGTTCCGGACCAGTTTCGCCGGTCGTGACCGGTCCGGACCGGTTTGCGCCGGTCGTTACCGGTCCGGACCGCTCCGGACCGGTTTGCGGCCGGTCGTTACCGGTCCGGACCGGTCCGGACCGGTTCCGAGCGGTCGTTACCGGTCCGGACCGGTTTGCGCCGGTTCCGACCGGTCCGGACCGGTCCGGACCGGTTTGCGCCTGTTCCGACCGGTCCGGACCGGTTTGCGCTGCTTCCGACCGGTCCGGACCAGTTTGCGCCGGTCGTTACCGGTCCGGACCGGTCCGGACCGGTTCTGAGCGGTCGTTACCGGTCCGGACCGGTTTGCGCCGGTTCCGACCGGTCCG